>NC_056732.1:449061210-449193710 GCF_019279795.1 Protopterus annectens | reverse complement strand
AGTAAGTGTAAATGACCTGAGGTGCACCTCCCTAGACTATATGAAGAGATACATTATAGATCTCTCTCTCTCTCTATGACTATGTGTCTCAGGCTGGTATAAGCCTAGTAATGAGCAGCATATTACCTTCACCAAGGATGATTCCACAATATGAACAAAAGATGATTAATTTTAACAATTGGCTGAGTTGCTGGAGTCATTCTAAGGGGATTCAATATTTGTCAGCATGAGAAGGTATGGTTAAAAGACCTTTTTTCATTTACCAAGAATGGTCTGCACCTGTCCCCTCTAAGCTAAAATGATATCTTCCCCATAGAGCCTTTTTTAGGAAATGTCAATCTGAGAAACCTACCAACATAGCAAAATCAGCTTAACTGAACCTCAATGTGTTTCTGCTCAATGCCAGGAGCCTAAATAAAATACTACGCTTCTTCCAAGTCCTACTCACCCTGGAGAATACAGACATCTGTGCGGTTACAGAGACATGGTTTAAAGCTGCAGAGAAGACCCCAGAAGTACGGTTACAGTGTCTTCTACACTTTCAGACCAACAGATGCACAGACAGGGACTAAAGGTGGAGGTATCTTGATATACACAATAACAATCATATCTCTTAAGTTAGTTAGACAGAATGATGAGATGGAATTTTTCCACATGCAGGTCACTGTAAATTAAATCCTGTACCATATCCTAGCAAGCCATAAGTCACCTTCTATGTCCCACAAAATTCATAGCACGTACTTAGACCTGCTGGAGACACTCAATATCCATACTAACACCTTATTCATGGGGGACTTTAATTATTTCGCTTTAGACTGGAAATCCTACACAGTCTCAAATCAGCAGGCACAGAGATTCCTGGACTTCGTAAATATAAACACCTTTTACCAGTTAGTGCATATGCCCACTAGAGGTTCAAAAATACTGGACCTTGCACTCATAAATATGGAAGAATGCTTCATCCCCCAAATGTCACGTCTTCCCTGGTAATGTCAGACCATAAAGCAGTCTTCTTTGAAATCAAAATCAACTCAGTAAACCCAGTAACAGTTACAAACTATTCCAAGGCAAACTACCTTTTATTAAGTGATAGTATTCCAAAATTCAATGCTCCTTCAGGTCCAGAGAACAAAGCAGCCATGCAGAATTGTTCACAGAAACTCTCTACAATCATGTCAATGATGGCAGACACGCTGCTATACCTACCAGAAGCAAGCTCAAAATGAACTCCAAAAACAAGACACCCTGTGGCATCCCAAATTCAACAGGTTATACAACAAAAGGAAAAAAATAAATCATTGGGTAAAATCAGGAAGTGCAACTCCCACAAAGAGAAGAACTCTCTCATCAAATGAAATAGACAACTAAGAGTGCTAATTAAGTTCAATAAATCAAAATTTGAGGTCAAGATAGCCTCTCATGCAAAAGACAACCATAAGGCCTTCTTCAGCTATGTCATAAACCTCAGAGACAGCACACATTAGTGAGCTGAACTGGTGGTTAATGGTGCCACATTCACTGAGCTGGGTAATGCAGCAAATCTGCGGGCTGGCAAATTCATCTCCAACTTTACTCCCCTTTCACCCCCAGCCACCCCCCAAAAATACCTTCAAACATAATTCTTCCAACTAGAAACAGAGAGCATGTCCTGGCTGCTCTCACTAAGTCCAGGAACACAGTCTCAATGGACCCCAATAATATCCTGGGATTCTTCTTGAATAGTCTAAAGCCACTATTTAACTATAGTCACAAAACAAGCTTCATGTCATGAGCATAGAGGACTGCAATGGTTATCCCACTTCATAAGGGTGGACCATCAACAGATCCCAGAAACTACAGGCCCATTAGTCTGACTAGTCTTGTACGCAATGTCATGGAAAGAATTATCATGGAAATGACAAACAAAGACATAGGAGACCTGAAGACACTGGATATATCCCAGTTTACCTTTGTTAAAGGAAGGCCATGCCTACTGATCCTGGTGGACGTCTTTGTGAAGGTCACGAAGGCAATGGATGACGGTAAAACAGTGAATATTGCCTATTTTGACCCGGTCAATGCATTTGATACAGTACCCCACTCTGGCATTGTCAAATCCATGAACCCTTATATAACATGTTGAATAGCCAACTGGCTCACATATAGGCCCAAGGAAGTTAGGATTTGTGAGGCTGCCTTTACAAAGAGGCAGATCAGCAGTGTAGTCCCTCAGGGTTCAGTGCTTTGCACTCCTTTTTGACATCTACTTCTCAGGAGTCAAGGCCAATGTCAAAGCTTCTGACTGACTATGTTGGCAGATAATTGCAAACTGTGAGAACTCACAGAATCCCCCCAAGACGTAAACATCTTACAAGAGATTCTATCACAAACAAATGTCTTGTACCAAAGTCATGGCTTAAAATTCAATGCCACCCCAAGGAAACTGTGCCATCAATAAAACATCCCTAACAGTAGACCTACTAGTTAGGGATCTGGGAACACATGTTGGCAGCAACCTGGCCTTCGAACAACATGTGTCCAAGGCAGTATGCTGCTCAACTCATAAGTAAGAGCATGGCATCTAGGCCCAGGGGTGGTCACTGTACCACTATACTTGGCCCTCATCAGACCCGTCACTGAATATAATGCCCCCTTTGCTGTGTACCTGACCAGGCAAATGCAGCAACTGGAACATCCACAAAGGCTCCTTACAAAAATAATACAGCTCAAAAGAACAGTATTTAATGCAGATCACGTCAAAGTCCTATCTCTACACTCGGTTGACTACTGAGAGGCAATTTATGCCTAACATACAAGGCACCCTTGGACCCCGCTCTAATGAATCTTTTACACAACTGCAAAACAAACAACATCAGAACTACTTACTAGATCTACATACCTAAATTTTGTTTGCAACATAAATACACATGTTATAGACACAGATATGTATCTCAGAGAATTCCCATTTTGTGAAACAGGATCCCCATCCATGTGAAACAAACCCCCAACCCTATTTAAGCGTAACTTGGACCACTGGATGGGAAATCACATATTCACCCCTGGTTTGGTGCTTATGTCTCTGATGGATAGAGGCAGCCAGTAAATCACCCCCTATATAAATGTCTAAAATATATAACTTGTGGGACACATTTCAGTTACATGGCAAGGCTTATAAAGACCCTAGTGCTTGTTAGCACATTATACACCTATGAACCTATGAATAGGTACCCGGACAAAGAAGCACTTGTTTAACAATGAGTGTGTAATGCTGTCTATAAGCCATTTCTGAATTCTTGGTTTAAAATATTCCACTAAGAGAAGAACATTCTTCTGACTTTACAAGGTTATTCAAGAACATCTACTCCAAGATTCTATTCTGACTGATGATTATTAGCTTATTTTAACATTAATACTCATCAGTAGTCCTTCAAGAAGTGTGTATTTATTTATCTACTTTCTGGTACAAAGACTTAGCTGAAAGACTGTTTTGCCATATTCTAATTAGTTTAGCCAGGGGTTATTTTTTTCCATTACATCTGATACCCTAACACATACTTCTCTAAATTTGTTAGTCTGCTATCCTATTTACTTAATAAAGAAGGAAGGACCAGGCAAAGAACCCTCTGTCACTCAGCTTATCACTTGTTTCTGTCTCTGGAAAGACCACCATGCACCAGGATCCATTCAGTTAACACATTTTGCACTAGTTTATCACACTAAGTACAAGAAATTTGCTAGTTAAAAATTGACAGTAAAGCACACTAGCCATTTTACTTTCTGACAGCATGGCACTAAAAGGCTGATGAGGTTTCCTGTATAATTGTCCTGTCTTTAAAACTGGATTCTCTGCAATATACTACATAAATGCAGCAACTACGGTTTTGTTTCTTCATTACTGATGGACTCAATGTTAGCTACTACTTCCAGTAATGTTGATGATTTTCTGGTGTCTGTGAGGTAGGAACCTGCTGTCTATTTAAATTGTCAGCAGTCACCTGACATCTGTTTATTGAAGCAAAAAAGAAGTGTAGGACATCTGTAGAAGGCCACACACTAAGGTAGAGGAAATGCATTTATGTGCATCTACTATCTATTTTTGGTGGACAAAGTCCATTTGCAGAGGGGACATAAAGAGGAATGCTCACTAAATTAAACTAACAGAACACAGTATAGTGCAACTAAGTTAAGAAAATTTAACAGGAACAAATAACATTAATATGCATTCTGAAAAGTCTTACAGTATCAAGGCTGAAGGTATGAAAATAAAAGGAGTGAAAAATAATATGACTAGATGTGAAGGAAAATTATTTTACTTCTTGGCACAAAATAAGCTGGCTTTTTGAAATGTTTGCATAAAATTGGAAGCCTTGAGATGTACCTGCTGATGTAGTAGACGTCCTTGTGACATCATCATACAATGAAACATTGTTTTATTCAATTACAAACAATTTTTGCAACACAAAGTTAAAAGGCTGTTATGAGGAAAAACCTGATGAAGCCTGAAGTGCAAGTATAGATGCTCACTACACAATATTGTCAAGCAAGTCCTAATCAAAGCAGTAATCAACAATCTATACTGACAAAGGAGACACAAGGCAGCTGTGCAGTCATTTGGAATGTTTTTTTGACAAAAGGTACGCAGAATTATTTTCTTGGATTGCAGATTTACAGTGTAAATCCTCTTTTTATTTCAAGAAAGTTGTGTATGATCTTTTTTAAAACTTAGACACTCATCTGTTCTTACAAGAGGAGTATTCCAGTCTGATGGGAATAAAAGGCTCTGGTCCTTATCAAACATTTTGGTATATGTTTTGGAATACAGAGTTTTTGGTTTGAGGATCTTACTTCCATGATTCTCTTATCCCAAGAAATTAAACTGGACAAGTAATAATCAACTGTTTCCACACGGGAGTCTTAAGATAAGTACATTGCAGTTGGATTCAATCTGCTGATTTGTAGTCAGAGACTCATCCTGAATCTTATTGAGTTTTACTACTGTTACAGGTCCCTTCTTCACTATGTATACCCTCAGGAAAAAGGACAGCATATTTTTTTTTACTTCAGTGACTAAGGATCTGATGAAGCACAGATAATTTAGCTACAGTCTCAAAACAAAATATATTCTCTTTCTATTAAACCAACAAATCATAACTCAAAAAAGGGGGGTTGTATACAACCTTGAAATTAAAACAGGAACTACTCAATATCCTAATTTGATACAAAATCTCTGCAATTCTAAAGAGCATTAACTAACATATTTGGTCATATTACCTTTTCACATCTTCTCTACAGTTATAACTCTCAAATATAAAGATTTTCGCAGTGTCCAGATTTTTGCTTCATATTTTGGTCTGTTTCTCATAAAATTGTGGTTTTCTGCCAAATCATTGGCAAATCATTGAGGGTTGAAGTCAGAAAATAAAGGCAGACATCTGAGTTTCAAATTTCATACCCTTTAGAAAATTCATGCTAATGCAATACCTGTTATTCTATGACTATTTAAATTTGTAAGAGCAATATTTAAAAAGTATCCCTATTTTTTGGCATTTGCCCACATTATTTATGGCTTTGTCCACATTTCTTGCTCTAAGAGGTTGACAGGTATGTCTAGAGTGTAGATGTACAATATGCAGACCTCCTAATACAAATAACAGCTGTAAAATTAGGCAGCACAATTGGTCTATCCCCGCAATTGAAACAGACAGCAGTATTTTGACTGAGTTTGCCTTTAAATGCTTGACAGATAATGAATTTCTCAAGCGGTTTAACAACTCTAACATAGTGAGAACATTTTGCTTAATCCTATTTATATCTAGAGATAAATTTACACTAAACCTGTTAGAAACGTTTTACAAAGGAAATATTTAAGATGACTATGCATTAAAAACATAAGCACATTAGACTCTTGTGAAAGAACATACGCTGAGGTTCTCAGGTTCTTATACTCAAGCCCTTGCTAAAGAAATCCTCACTCCAGGAATCTCAGCCACCTAGCCAAATACAAGCAATCAGTCTAAATCCTGTATACACAAAATTCCCAGTACAGCAAAGTTATCCAGGCACTTGTTGGGTATTTACACAGAGTTAAGAATAAGCATGACCCAAAAGATTTTACTAAACCCAGTTCCACTCCAAAACATATCAGAAACTTTGTAAAGTTATCAAGGACAATAATACACTTGTCACTAGTGACTCAATACTGCAAACAGGCACAAACTTCACAGGCCTGTAAGAAACAGCTGCCTGTAATCTGCTTAAAAGGGTACAAATGGGCCTGGTTAGCAGACTAAACAGAATCCAGGCAAACATAACATGATTAAATTATTACATCAATTTCAGTCCTGGTGGGGCTAGCCAATATTCTCACTGATATAGAAAAAAAACATCTCTTTACTGAGACTTAACCTTTTCTACGAATAGTATGTAAGTTTAGAAGTAAAATCCCTACTTTTGATTTGTGGCAAACAACTTGTGCTACAAGCAAAGAATTCAAAACTTAGCCTGCCTTATGCACACTAGATGAATTGCTTACCTCAGCTTGAGAAGTTCTTTAAAGTAAGATTTTTGCCCCCCCCCCCAAACTATCATTTTTAGACCTGTTTAAATTATATCCAGAAAAAATACTATAAAAACAGTCAAGTAAAAACTGAGGTGAACCTAATTCCACTAAAAATATTATTCAAGTCAAGAAAGAAATATCTCAACCACAACTTAAAGCCTGCAATTTTATACGTAATTTATCAAGTTTCATTTACTCAAAGCAATATTATTTAAAGGGATACTTATTAAAAAAAACCCTAAAGTGGAACTCCTCCATATAACAACTACAGCACTAAGACCACTGGGTATTATAGACCCAAACCTCACAACTGTCCAGAATTTCACAGAATGTCCATGTTTGCCTCATATTTTTGATTTGTTCTTCATAGATATGTGATTTTCTGTCAAATCATTGAGGAGTGAAGTCACCAAATAATAGCAGACATTTGTGTTTCAGACTTCAAATCTTCCATACAATGCATGCTAATGCAAAACCTGTTATTCTAGCAACTTTCCAAGTTTATAAAAGCAATATTTAAAATATGTTCCAGATCTGGTTCTTAGTCCCCACCTTATTTTTGGTTTTATCCAGAATTACTGAACAAATAAGTTAAAAAGTATGTATAGACCATCTTTTACAACTACTGTGCAACATGAAAATTAGTTTAATAGTGTACAAAAACAAAAATAAAAGCAATAATTTTCCTCAAGCACCAAATCTTGAATGGGAAAATTACTACACTGATGATGAAAACTTGTCATACACTGCTGGACTTTTACTCAAACTAACTTAGAACAACTTCCCAAAGAAACAATGGATAACAACACACTTGACAGTGTAATAACAGCTTTGACTTCTACATGTTGTCTCCCTAACACACACAAATCTTCCTTCATTCCTAAATAACTGTTGTCTACAAATTGGAATTTGGGAAACATATCTGTCTTTCTAAGCTATGCAGAAAGTAATTATACAGAAATAAATGGCTCCAGGAATGTTTTAAAGAGCAAGGTACGGTGAAAAAGTTCAAAGGCCTTGATGAGGTCAATAAAGGTAACTATTTGAACTATCAGGACTCTGGTGTGTCTCAAAAGGTGGAGAAAGCCAAAAAATGGCCTTATATATACTAAGTCTGGGATTTCCATTTCTGAAAATATTACCTTTTCTCCAAGCTATGATAATCTTGGCAACGGTATATATATAAGTTCAGGGGGTGTGGGGGACTTGCCCCCTCATCAGGGGTGCAGGGGGGTTTGCCAACAACAAAAAATAAGTTTAAAGGAGAAGAGTGATGTTCAATAAATACTTTTTCCCTGTATTTTGTCTTTTTTTCTGTTTTTTTTTTTTTGAGACTCAGCAATCCAAGTCCTGACATTTCAATAGGGATCAGTCAATAAGTACTGCTCCAGTGAAATAACGTTTGTCCATACTCATCAGAATATCAGTGAATATCACTGATAGAACTTCAGATGGCTGTCAGTGTACTTCTTCCGGAAATTGTGCTAATGTCTGGACACAAGGAAATATTTTTGGATGGAAGAGGAAAGCTGTGAATATACTAGCTAAGTTTTTCAAAAATTTTCCAAAAGTCAGGAGACTAGAGATATACCTGAAGTTTGGTAAAGATAAATGCTTTGGAGATTTAGGTAGATGGTTTGTTGCTGGAGCTTTTCAAATTGTGAGCATAATGTTTAGTTTTATGGACAGATAAAACATGTGGTTTTAGTGTTCTTTAAATAAGGACAGGAACCGGGAAAGTAAGTTGCATCATACTGGATAATATACTGCCATCAAGGGTTTTGCTGTTTTAATGTTAAAAAGTGTGTATCAGCAACCTGGCTCCATGGTCTAAAATGGCATGGAAAGACCTGGGCATGTAATTAAACTTGTAATGGATTTGGACATTAACATTTTTCTTTCAGCTTTTTTTACCAAGCTAAGCAATGCTTAATTACTTGTAACATGATTGTCGTTTACCCACTACTTGGTTATCATGCTGACATCTAGGGAGTAGGACAGGAAAGTATGTCTAATTGTTCCAGTTTGGTGGTGAGGCTACCTGTATTTGAATGATTTAAACAGATGAAGATTAGTTTTTGGGATAGTTAGCTACATCTAAAGAAATCCCAATCCCTCCACACCACATGCTCCAGAGACCTCAACCTCAGAGACCGCAACCTCATTACCACAATCAACAGAACATGTTGGAGGGACAAGTTCATAACCCAGAGACTGCCCATGCTATGGAATAGACTTCCCGTACATTTCAAGCAGAGCACTTCACTGGCCCTCTTCAAGAGAAATCTTGATGAGTGGATGGGAAATAGACAATTCACCCCACGGATCACTCCAGTAGCTTTACATGACAGAGGCACTGGGAACTAAGGTCGGGTGGCATGATGCTAGGGTAATCCTATGGGCTAGGCTTGTAAAGACTCCAGGGCCATTAGCCTAGTACACACCTAGGAAGCTAAGTAAGAAAAAAGGGAGAGTAAGGCAGTATAAGGAATGAAAAGGTACTTGTTCACATTTAGAGATATATTTTATCCTGGTATTGAGCAAGAACACAGCTAGATTTTAGCCAGGAAGTCTTTCAGAGTGATTTTCAAAGATGGGATAGTGGGTACAGACTTGATGGATGTAAGGAATTCCAGCCTTAGCAACCTTGTACGAGTAAGACAATGCTCAGCAGATTTGCTAGGACTGTAGACAGACAGGAAATTTTGGTCACTTGACTGCACTGATCGACTTGAGACATAGTTGTGTAGAATGTTTCTTGGCGCTGGCTGACAGATGGATGCTAGATAATTTTATAGGGATCAGAAGTTTTGCACATGTTACTTGATGTGACAGTACTAAACAATTTATATTTTTTAGTGCTATACAGTGGTGGGTTCTGAAAGGGTTATGTGCTGCAAATTTAGCAACTTTCTTATAGCACTGTTCAAGTTTTAATTTTGTGAAGGATGGGAGGGCCATAAAGAATAGTGGGGAGGAGATAGGTAGTGGCACGTGTAGTTATAGTTGTGTCAGTGAGAAAGTTTTTGGCTTTGAAATGCATCCCTAGTTTTTGATGAGTTTCTCTAATGCAGTTTTGTCTATGCAGGTCAAATGTTAGATTATCATCCACCATCACCTCTAATAGCTTGCTATGAGAAGTGACTTCAATGGTTGTATTATCAAGAGAGAGGACTTTAAATTTTGTTTTTCATGAGAGAGGGATTTGGGGGGGGGGTATTAATTTGGTCTTTCTTGGGCTGAGCAGGAGTTGTGAGTTACAAAGCCACGTTTCAGTGGCTATTAAAGCTTCCTGAATAATTTTTTGGAGGTGTACCATGTTGTCAGATGCACAAATGAGAGTGGAATCATCTGTGTATTATATTGGGGTGGGTTTTCAAGTAGAAGTATAAAGGGTGTTGGTGAAAATGTTAAAGAGGAGGGGGCCAAGAATAAGAGCCTTGTGGTGCACCGGTGGTGACAGGGAGGTAAGGAGAGAATGTAGAGTGCCAGTTTACTGACTGATACCTACTGGGCAGGTAGGTTTTAAACCCTAGAAGGGTGGACTGAGAGAGACCTAGTGAGGAGATATGAAGTAGAAGTTTGCTGTGACAAACTATATCAAAGGCTTTAAACAAGTCTAGAAATAAGTAAGAGACTTGTTTGCTGTTACCTGCAGCTTTACTAACAGTATCTATATAGGTTAAAAGGACAGTGCTAGTACTATGAGAAGGATGGAAGCCATGTTGTGTAGGGGCTAGGAGTTCTTCCTGCAGGAGATAGTCTAGCAATTATTTTTGAAATACATTTTTCAAGTATTTTGTCGAGGGGAGATAAGATCGTCATAGGTCTAAAGTTATTAATATCTGTTGAATTTCCTCTTTTTTGCAGAGGGGTCAAGTATTTTGTTGAGGGGAGATAAGATGGCCATAGGTCTAAAGTTATTAATATCTGTTGAATTTCCTCTTTTTTGCAGAGGGGTAATTTATGACTTTTTCCAGAGAGAGGGAATGTGGAATTCCTGGATAGACCTATTTATAAGGATTGAGACAGGACAGTCAATGCTATTGGCAGGTGTTTTTAGGCATTCACTTGGAAGGACATCAGCTGAAGAAGAGCATGGTTTAAGTTTCTTTAAGAGTAGATTTATACAGGATGTGGAAACAGGTATGAAGGTGAAAGTGGATATGGTGACTTGTGATTGTTGGGCAGGGAAAGGATTACATGTTGAGGAATCCTTAGTTAGAGATGCTATACTATCTATAAATTAAGAGTTGAACTGTATTGCAGTTTCAAGTGGTGAGTTATCTGGAGAGGGGTTTGGGTTGAATTTTTGTCTGGGATGTAAGATTTATTTATTGGATGTCCAAAATTGTTTAGAGTTGTGTTTTGTCTTCATTTATTTGCTTTTTAGTATGACTGCGAAGCATTCTGAAGTTTTCAAGATATTGAGGTGTTTTATATTTTTGCTATTCTTTCCATGCTTTTTCTCTATCCTGCATTAGCATTCTACTCTTTTTGGATAGCCAAATTGCAGTATTTGTTTCCAGTCTCTTCCTTCTAGGAGGTGCAAAGCTATTTAGGATATTTAGGAAAGGTGTACTGAATTCAATTACAGCATCACCTAAGGGAAAGATTTTTAGGAAGTTCCAGTTAATAGATGATAGTCTAGTAATGAACATTTCCGTGTTAAACTTGTAAAGGTTAAGTGTTGTTTTATAAACATGCTGTTTAACTGGATGCGTGAGATGTTTAGTCATACAGACTGGAAACTGATCACTGACAGAGTCTGGCATTGTACCTGTGGTGGAGTATTTGCTAGGTTCTGAAACCAGGATCCAATCTAATAGAGAATTTTTTGTCTTGCTATAACGTATGGGGCCATTAATTAGCTGTGTGAAAACATATAAGTTCATGCTAGATGCAGGGGAGTTAGAGTTTATGTCCAACCAACTGACATTCACATCACCTACTAATACTATTTCTTGTGGAAATGTTATGGATATCCAGTGTAGGATATTGTCCAGTACAGCTGCATTGTCACCAGGAGGGATATAAATGACAGTAATACATATTTCTTTATAACTGTTTACTTTGAGGAATCAATAAGAAGCTCTGCTGAACTGAATTTTGGTGTTGGTTTGCTGCAAGGGGAAATGTGGTAGGTATTCAATATGACCACCTTTCCTCTTTATATGGTCATTACGGATATTATAGCCATGAGGTATAACTTTGGAGTCATTTATGCTGGGCTTAAGCCAAATTTTAATTACAGTGAGAACATCAGGCTCATGTTGGGAAATCCAGGCATATTTCAGCAATTTCTTATACTTCTAATATTTATTGCAGAAAAAAACTAGATCATTAGAGTTGGGGACTGGCTGTTGTTCGGTTACAGAACTGTGTGGGAGAGAATTATCATTGTGTTTACTGTGATAGGTGGGGCCAGGATTAGGGTGTATATCTCCTCCTACAAGGATTGTAGTCTATTGGGGAATTATGCAAACTTGTTTTTTGGAGAGGATTCTTAAACTTAATTTTGTTTTGGTTTGAGTTGAAGTAAAATTAATCAGCCTATATTTGGAATAAAGGGAGGGGCAACATGAAATAGGTTTGGTGCAATGTGAGGAGAGAAAAAGAGGAACCATGTATAGGCCGTTGGGACAGAGTTAGAGAGGTGTTGTGAGATATTACTGAGTCATGGTTGGATGAAAAATGGCACAGTAACAAGACATATCCTGGGAAATATCTAAACTAGTGCTTGCTTTCATATAGTTTGGTAGTCTATTCTATGCATCAGGTACTCTCTCAGAGAATCAATAGGTGCATCTTTCATTCCTATATAGGTTGTCCATTTCTCTACTACTCTTTGATAACCTAAACATTCCCAGAGGAAATTGCCTCCTAATGTTCTAGATACCTGAATAAGGCCTGTTTCAATATCTATAGGAGACAAGTACAGATATTTTAATCTTTTATAATAACTTAACTTTTCACAGCCAAGGATGTCCTTGGTGTATTTCCACTGTACTCTCTCCAATTTACTCATGCTTGTTTTCTTACATGGTTTCCATATTACTATTCTGTACTCCAGTGTGGGTCTAATGTAACTTTACAAATGTAATAAATATTTTTATATAGCCTCTAGTTTTATAACTATCATTATGATCAGAAAAACTCAGAGTGAGATCTACCCATATGCTCAGGTCCTCAAATGAACCTGCAGTTTCAATCACTGTGTGTCTTATTAAATATTCACCCTTCAATCTATATATCCCAAATTACATATTATTCTTCTGTGCACAAATGGTCAATTTAGTAAAGTTCGTTTGCAGACATGTCCTGTCAATAACAGATGTAATCAGTTTATCTATTTTTAAGTCATCTACATATAGATTGTAGGACACCTCAGATGAAAAACATAGATCTGAAAGATACTGCCTAAACAAATAAGGGTATACAACAATACCCTGTGGTACAATCAAACTGTAATCTAGAATTTCACCTGTCCAACTTCTGTACAATACTTGCCATGTCCTACTTGTAAGCTATGCAGCTATCTATCTTATCAAGATCACATCAATACCTAGTTATTCTAATGTATTGATCAGTGTTTGGTTTATGACCCTATCAAAAGCTGAAGTTAAGGCTATACAAATTATGTCAAAGCACACCTTTTCATTTAAAGCTGCTATATTATTATATAATATCATGTTACATGTGGTTATAAAGCTACTGTCAACATATTCGTGCTAATATATGGTTTCAGGTCTCAACATTTCTAATTCTGACAATAATTTATCCACAATATCTTTTTCCATTATTTTTTCACTGCAAGAAATTAAACTTATCATATTCCTCTGTCCCTTAAAGTGGGTTTAACAAGTACATGTCTCCATTCTTGAAAAATCTCCCCATACTTGAATAATTTAGCAAATAATACACATAATGGCATTGCAAGTTCATGCTTAAGTGTTCTCAGGTCATTATTACTAATTTCATCTTCTTTCTGTTGTTTATTTATGTTCAGTTCTTTTTAGATATACTCTAATTTAATTTCAATATCTGATGTTACCTGGATGTTACTAGCACAATTTATCACTACCTTTGTGGATTTTGCAAAACAATGTATAATCTGTTGTGTTTATGAATAAATTTAAGAATCTTCACACAATCTATTGATTTAGCTCCCCTGACATCTCAGATGCTCAGGTAAGAGCTGCCCTCTCCAAAGCAAAAAACACAGCATCAATGGGACCAGATGGTGTCCCAGGCTGCGTCCTACATGAACTCCAAGAAGAGCTAAACCCAAACATAAAACTGCTGTTCAATCTCAGCCTTACTACAGGATATGTACCCAAAGAGTGGCGTACAGCAACTGTGGTCCCTCTCCACAAAGGTGGTGCCTCAACGGATCCTGGAAACTATCGCCCCATAAGCCTGACTAGCTTGGTCTGCAAAGCTATGGAAAGGATCATCATGGACCTCATAAATAAAGATATTGGGGACCTACAGACACTGGATCCTACCCAGTTCGGCTTTGTTAAGGGCAGCCTCTTAAACCTGGTTGATTTCTTTGAAACAGTCACCAAGGCCATTGATGAGGGGAAGGTGGTCCACACAGCCTACCTGGACCTCGCAAAAGCCTTCGATACAATACCTCACTTGGGCATTATAGATAAGCTCACCAGCTTAAATATAAACCTCTATGTCACTAGATGGGTTGCAAACTGGCTCAAGGACAGAACCCACATGGTTAGATTTGCTGGAGCCATGTCAGTCTCCAAACCAGTTACAAATGGCGTCCCACAAGGCTCAGTCCTGGGACCTCTCTTGTTTGGTATATATTTCTCGGAGGTACAGGCCAACACGGAAGGACTGTGGCTGACCAAGTTCGCAGATGACTGCAAACTGGGTGCCATAATCGACTCTCCAGCCAACACAAGCATCCTCCAAAAGGGCCTCATTGAAACAGACAACTGGTGCCAGAGCCATGGCCTCAAGCTAAACGCCAAAAAGTGTATAGTCATCCCCTTTGGCAAAAACAAAGTGCCCACAAATTACCACATAGGTGGTAATCCATCAAGTACAGAAGAAGTAATTAGGGACCTGGGGACCCAAGTTGATAGCAATCTCTCATTTGACAACCATGTGGCCAAAGTGGTTAGAAAAACATTTTATATAGCCCACCTAATCATGAAGGGATTCACATCTAGATCAGGGGAGATCATCGTGCCTCTTTACTCATCCCTCATCAGGCTCATAATTGAGTACAATGCCCCTTTTGGGATGTACCTTACCAGACACCTGCAGCAACTGGAAAGACCCCAAAAGTACCTCACAAAGAGGATCAAAGGGCTCAAACAGATGCCATATGCTGCTCAGTTAAAGAAACTCCAGCTCTACTCAGTGGCATACCGCCTGTTCAGAGGCGATCTGTGTCTGACGTATAAAGCCATGTCCAACCCGGAATTAATGGACATGCTGCACCTCAGAAAATCCAAATCCCATCGAGCTACACGCTCGAGAGACTTGAACCTCAGCACTGAAATAAATAGGACATGCTGGAGGGACAGATTCATAACCCAGAGGCTCCCTTTACTCTGGAATAAAATTCCAGTCCAGGTTAGGCAGAGTCCCTCATTGACTCTCTTCAAGAGGAATCTTGATGAGTGGATGGGAGATCGTAGGTTTACCCCGGGTATCACGTCTGTGTCACTGTTAGACAGAGGCACAGTATACTAACCTCAAAAAAGGGCATAGCAAAATTAATTTAAAATGGGTGGCGAAAGCCAAACACATTCTGGCTAGGCTTATAAATGCCCTAGGGCAGATAGCCTAGTATGAACCTATGAACCTATATGTATTTACTACTACCACATCTTATACATGTCTAATATGTTTTCCTATTAAGCTCAATATCTGTGTATACATTTTCTTTACATTTTTCCTGATCTTGTCTTAAGCTATGTTTAATTTGTCCAGTTTGTTTATTCGAGTTTTCAAAGTTATAGTTCAGCCTCATTTCCATTTCTTATATTCGTATCTCTCATATTTATATGGAAGTGCATCCTCCTGACCTTGTATGCCTAGATCTGAGACCCTGACGTCAAGAATTTATTTTTTTGCAATCAGTTTCCCATTCAAAACGTTTTTGTTAGAATGTCTGTTACAGTAAAACATTTATACCCTGCTAGAACTGATTTCCGGTCATTGTTCTTTAACCATGTTTCTCAAAAATATCAGTTTTGTGTGACTGAAGCAAATTAAAAAAAAAAAAAAAAAAAAAAAAAAAAAAAAAAACTATTACTAATGCTCCTAGGATTAACAACCAGCACATTTACATCAAAAGCGGTCGTACAGCTGTAGCATTGTTGCCTCACAGCAAGAGGTTCTCCTGTTCGATTCTTGGCTGGAGTGCGGGGAGTGCCTTCTGTGTGGAGTCTGCATGTCCTCCCCACGGTTGGGTGGGTGTTCGAAAGACATGCGTAAATGGGCGTGCCTTCATTGAAGGTTGAACGTCGAGCTGACACCTCGGTGTTCATCAAAATCTACTGCCGATCATTAGCGGACTGGAGTTCCGCTGTGGGACCCCTAAACGGGAAAAGCCAAAAGACAACAACAACAGATACATCAAATGTTGCCATCTGTGAACTGTTAATTTTCTGACCTGGCAAAATTCCCCTATTGTATTAGTCAAATATTACAATATATCTGCTGCAAAAATTATTTAACCTTGCCCGTGACAGGAAGACGCCATCCTGACTGAAAAAAATATGTGCCCAAAATTAGACCTGGTATTCTACAAATTTCTAGTTCTTAAAATGGGCCATTTTTCATGCACGTTTTTACCCTCAAAATATTTTCATTTATGCTGATCTGACTCTCATTTCTATATGTGATTTGTAAAAAAATATGTCCTAATACCAGTACAAGCTGTGCTATCTAAGAGAGCTGTAAGTGTCCTACTAACACTTAGGGAGTATTTGAAATAGATATCGTTTATACAAACATGAACATTAACAGCTTCATACTTCCTTAGATTAAGGCATTCTACAGCCCTAATCGCATCCTGTATTTTTGCTACTGGCAAGCATAACACATCTGGTGTTTATTATCCTCCCTGCAGAAATAAGTATCAGTTCCTCTAGTAAGTAAATATCCAATTATTAGTATATTATTTCTGATCAGATCTGAAGAATCTCCTACTTCTAATTCAATAATGTCTACTGCACCATGTTACAGAAAAATGATCATCACCAGAAATCTTATTAATTTCACTATTTTCACTGCTTATTTCATTTGCAAGCATATAATCCTCATCCAGCTGTCTTTGTACTTCCACAGCTTCAGCCATATTGTCGGCTTCAGTCTTTCTCTTTTTTCTTTGTAATGTTCTTTAATCCTGCCATTCAATTTTGATTTCTTCATTTTAGCCTATCCTTTGCCTCTCTTTTCTACTTTCTCTGTTGGAAAACTGTTTTATTTTCATGTTTTATGATTGAACAGTGTCATCATTCCCTGTAATGTGTATGTTACATGATGAAGCAGTGCCCTGTTTAGTATATATTCTCTTACAATTATTCTCCTTATAAGTACAGTACTTGGCCTGAAGTACCTTAAGCACCATAATAACATAGACTGACTTATCAATTGGCTGACTGACTGATCTCAGTGATAACACTACAACTTTCCTGTGACAGAATGTTATGCTCTGACACCATTTTTTACCTATGGAATGCCACTGGTACGGGGCACAGAATCCATACAACAGGTGCATTATAGCCTGATGACAGCACATAGTGCTCCAATATCATTCTGACAGTGCACCTGTGTGATATCTCTGTTGTTACCTAGAAGGAGCACACAGTACTCTGTCACCTTTCTGATAAATGTTGGTGCCAGTGATGGCAGGCAGAGCAGATGCTAGAATATTGCTGTTAAACTATCTCAAATAAAATCATCACTGCACTGTAATATGGCCAGTGCACACCAGTACTCTCTGCTTTTTTGGTTTACGATACTGTTGATGTGTCACAAATAGTACATGAACATTCATAGTCATGTCATATAATGATATGATTCTAATTCATTTGCCTGAAATCCAAATGCTCAAGCACAGAAGTCTATAGAAAGTATGTGACGGTGTCATTTCCTATCATAGGAATTATTACGGATGTGAGTATATTGCAGAGTATGTGTAGACTGCAATGGTCAGTATCATGTTGTACACCCAGACGTGCAGATGTTTATGTTTTTGTCTTGTCTTCCCATTTGTGTGACCAAAAACATTTTTATGCTGTATTTGTCATGGAGAAGCTTTTCAGACAAATACGACCGCGGTGGTGGTGCTGCGGTAGCATTGTCGCCTCACAGCAAGACGTTGTCCCGTTCGATTCTCAGCTAGAGCGTCTTCTGTGTGGAGATGCGTGAATGGGCGTACCTTCATTGAAGGTTGTGCGTCAGGGCCGGCAACTCGGCACGTAAAAAAAAAAAAAAAAATCAACTGCATTTCATTAGCGGACCGGAGTTCCGCTGTGGTGACCCCTAACCGGGAAAAGCCGAAAGACACACACACACATTTTCAGGCAAATGGGTTCCAGAATATGAACTAGAACCAATGATTCAGTGGTATGTTAAATGTACATTGCTAGTCATGTAATGCAATGCAGTATGAGGAAATTGCATGAGGCTCCACTTAATGTTTTAAAGCAATACATATACTGTAAGCATAACATTCAATTTATAATTGCTAAAACTAGTCCATTCAAACCTTGTGATGCTCCCTCTGCTATGATACCAAGTGCAATACAGACTTTTCCTGTTGCGTTCCTTTTTAACTGGGTAAATTCAATAAGGAATATGCTAACATGTATATCTGATTTGGACAAACAGTTAGAAAACACTAAAAAGCGAAAGCTCCAACATGATATTTCTGATTTTAATAATGGCCGGATCTTTTCCTGGCCCAAACGAACTGTTATTAAAAGTTCTACTACAGTACGAACAAAGAAGGGCTCAATATATCAATTAGACAGTTTTGAGCCTTTAGCAAATTAGCAGAATGCGGCTGTGGCTACTGCAACTCCATTGGTTTGTGAACTGTCTTCTAGCCAATCGCAAAATAGATCTGACTTCCTGATGACGTCACCTACTAAAAAACAAACTGAAGATGTTAACCAGAGGGAAAGAAGCAGGATGGATTCAAATTCATTTTCAGAAACCAACGTTTCAGTTAAACAACTTGGGGCTGGCTTAACTTCCCAATCCACTTTTTTAGACAAGAATCTTCGTGTGGCAGTGAACTTACCGGAGCAAATTTATATTCAGAAGTAGGACTTAACCAGGAATCGCTCTCAATCACGCGGGCGACCCAGAAATGGCCCTACAACATGGAGCAAAGTGAACAAATGTCAGTAAGTCGAACTGTAATTTTTAATGATGTCACAGAAAATAGAAAGAATACTACTAGAAGTGGAGAAATGTATAATGTGATTAATTTATCAAGCTATGAACTCACTAGTGCTGACATTTCATTATTATCATAAGGTATTAAATTCATACCTGATGGAGTGGATAGTATGGTTAATGCAATTACTGACCTGAAGGTCTTTTCACGTACTTTGAATCTGAATAATATTTTTAAGGACTGTAATATGGGTACGCAATATGGGTATGCAAAAGAAGTAGTACATTTATACCAATGTGTGATCTGGTTATTACTGCTTTTAATAATATTTGTGAAAAACAGATTTGTGAGTTATTTGAGTTGAATTCTTTTAAAAAAAATGTATAACTTCACACAGGATGAATTTAATGTTTTAAAGGCTTTACAGGAGAATAAAGATATAGTAATAAAAGAAGCTGATAAGGGGGGCTGCATTGTAATAATGGATCTATGTAATTATATCATGGCAATGAATGATTTAATCTCTGACACACAAGTGTTTAAGCCTATTACTGATAAGGACGTTAACTTAATTATTAGCAAGATTAATATGTGTATTTATGATTTACAAGTAATGAATGACATAGATTTGGATACCTTTATTTCACTGTATCATGCCCAACCATCCCAGTGTTATACGACTAACCAAAACTTCACAAATCTCCCAATAACCCACCAATGAGACCTATTGTCACTGGTAGGGGATGGATACAGAATCAGTCTATCTGCAAAATATTTTGAAAACTTATTTGGGACATGTGCCTAGTTACATTAAAGATACAGGTGACTTTTTAATGAAGATGTATGAATGGTGGAATAGTAATACACTAAGAGACTTTTTATTTGTAACATTTGATATCAAAACTCTTTTTACTGTAATCCCGAATATGTATGGCATAGACCGGATAATGGAAATTTTGATGGAAAATGGTCAACATACTGTGAGGGGAAATTGAGACCATCTTTTAGATTTGGTGTTGGAAAATAATATATTTAATTTTAACAAACAGATATATCATCAGTCATCAGGGGTGGCGATGGGTACTGTGGTAGCGAACACATATGCTAATTTAACCCTTAAGTAAATGGGAAGCAACTGCCATATATGATGAGAATAATATGTATGCTTCAAAAGTTCTTTTTTACAAATGTTTTGTTGATGATATTTTTTTTTAATTTGGGGAGGTAATAAAGATGATTTGGTAGATTTCCATGCATATTTGGACCAGACCACTTATTTTTTAAAGTTTGAGATGAACATGTCTGATATTAGAATATACTTTCTTGACGTCTGAATTTCTTTAACTGACAGTGGCCTGGATACCTGTATATACAGGAAGGATATGTATAGAAATAAATATTGTCATAAGAGCAGTATGCATTGCTAAGCACACTTTTAAAGGTATCATTAGGAGTCAATATATACGAGCCAGTAGGCTCAATACTAGATTGGACTCCTGCGTTAAACAAATGGACCAAATGACGAATGAGTTTTTGGCAAGGGGCTATGATGCTAGTAAATTAAGTGCGGTTAGAGATGATGTAATGAGACTGAGGGATGGACAGGATAAACCTTCCTTCTCATATAGTACTGATAGTTGTGATACCCAACAAGAAAGGAATGGTACACAACCCCTTAGATACTTGATGACATAAAGTAGAGCAAGTGAATTGGTTGAGAGAATTATTAGGGATAATTGGGATATACTGAAAGCTATACCTGGTCATGAAAAATGGCTTCCCAAAATACCCTTATTCACATATAAGAATTGTGAAAATTTAAAACAACACTTATGTTATAAAGATTCCTCCCTAAATAAAAAGGATGGTGCCAGCTATAGTACTAAAAGAACTGTACCATGTTAGAATTGCTCTTGATGTTCAAGTATATGTTATTCCAATGAATTTGTGCATCCTGTTACTAAAAGAAAATTTGCATTTAACTGTACAGCTACCTGTAATACATGTTTTGTTGTATACCTAGCTACCTGTACATTATGTTCAGGATTCTATGTAGAAAAATAGCAAGAAGACTACATGACAGGATAATAGAACACAGATCGGATATACGTAGGGGTATAGAGACCAAATCTCTATCAAAACATGTACAGGAACAGGGTGCTTCCCATCAGTTTGTACTTAGGGTCATTGAATTTTTACATCCACATATTAGACATGGTGACATTATTAACAGACTTGACACAAAAGAATATGAATGGATAGTCCGCCTCAAAGCTGATATATATCCAGGGCGAAATAAACAGGTGACCCTTATGGTTCATAGGTTAGATTCATAGGTTAGTACTAGGCTAACTGCCCTTGCAAGCCATTGTAAGCCTAGCCAATTATCCCTTGTGAGACTCAAACCCTGCACCTTGTGTTTGTAAGGCAAACACCTTAACCATTAGGCCACCCTCCCTATAAACCCATTTTAAAGTCTAAACAACAAATGGTTAAATAAGGAAATTCTATCCTG
Organism: Protopterus annectens; assembly: GCF_019279795.1. Classification (NCBI taxonomy): domain Eukaryota; kingdom Metazoa; phylum Chordata; order Ceratodontiformes; family Protopteridae; genus Protopterus; species Protopterus annectens. The sequence continues at coordinate 449,172,269 of NC_056732.1, read as the reverse complement.
TTTTGAATTATTGTCTTTTTATAACTATTATATGTTTTTTACACAATTTTTACTTATTTCTTATGTACTTAATTCTTTAACTAATATGTCTGTGTGATAGGATGGGCTGTGTCACATGTTTTAACAATTTTTAGTATTTAAATGGATGCTTGTTTTAAAGTTTTTTGAAACACTGAACAAGGACTTGATGTCTGAATGCTTTGTTATTTGGAATAAACGTTTCACGTTGTGAAGATTGCTTTGCTGTTTCATATTTCTTTGTTTTTGCTACACTTCACTTTACCAATCTGCACATCTTGGATACTTTGGACTTTAAATTCAGTAAGGCCCAAATGCATCTTTTCATGAGGTAACTCAGTACTTTTAAGTGACTTACTCAGCCACATGATAGGTAAACAAAGGCTGAAGGGAATCAAACCTAGGATTAAGACATGATCATTAGCAGCTCACTGCATTATTCCTTTACACTGAGCTGGCAGAATTTAATTATTCCTAGTTCACAAATGTGATACAGACATCAAATATCACTATCAAGAAATACAAAACAATGACTGGGTGATACTTTAGTAAACATAATCACATGAAAGTTGTATTTTGTGCAATCTCCTACTGCTACAGTTACTACTAAGTCATACGCTATCGTTAAATGAATGTGTGTCAGTGTAACAGAGCAATGTCTCACAGCCCCTGCATAACTCCATTCTTCCAAGAATACCTATGCTTCCATGTGGTATGTTTTGTCTCTGAAGTACACCGAGGTATGAAGCAACAGCCAGTATGACAGACAATAGTCATTTGTACTTTACAATTGTTTTTATCCATGACTTTTTTTAATAAAACCAACAAGTTAAGCAGTGCAGCTTGGGTAAAAAGGTTCAAAAGGTAACGCATGAATATGGAGATCTTTGCCCTTAAGAGACACATTTCAACAGCTTGCCAAAAATGTAACTAGTGATACGCTACTCTGCATCATATGACTGGTATTAGGAATAATGTGTTAATTACTGGCATCCTTTCTGGCACTAAACCAATGCAGCCATATCTGCAATCAAACTTGAAGTGGTTTAACTGAATAATGACATCTCACACTCTTCCAGGCGATCCTTTCAGTATTATCCTGAATGCATCAAACGCAGTACAGTGACTCCGTAATTAAAGTGGCACTGTCTGAATCACTGAAACCTTTTTACAGTTAGTGTGCAAGACCTTAACACTGACCACTGAAAGAATATTGACACCCACTGCTATCTATTCAGTAGACTAAGAAATAACTGAGGTAGCTTTTTGCTTTACACGCACAATAAGACATTTAGCTGCATCTCCACAGCCTGCCCTCTTGAACAGTAAGCCAGATTTTTAAATACAGTAATAAAACAATAAATGAAACATTCCCCATGGCCATGTGATAATAACTGGTGACTGCTCTCCTTTATCCTTAGTGTTCATTCATTTTGCTTTACTAAGTTACACAATTTCTGTCGGACCACCACTAGATCTGAGGCCACATTATTTAATCATGGGATAGCAAACACAACAGAAACAGCATTCACTTACCCCAGTGCTATCTATTCCTTATTTAAGCAATAACCCACTACTGGGTGTTGGTAATGTTGGATTTACCCATGGATGGCATGGTTTGATCACAAGGGCGAAGCCTGAGTGATCAAACAAAGGCATCTGTGGGTAAATCCAGCATTACTCACACCCATGAGTGGGTTATTGCTATTATACAATGACATTATTTTAAGAAAGAAATTGCTTACCTTTCTTAAATAATGTCTTGTATAATGGTGCTGTAGTGTTTCTCTGCATTGTTTCGCTGTTCTTCTATATGTTCTGATGTACTGAGAATGTGTATAGGACTTACGTCCCCATGCTTGCACAGTGCATCAGTGTTGTTCAACAGAAGCAATGGAGAAAAAAAGAATCTCAGTTGCCTTTGTTTTCTTTTAGTAAAATGTGGACATTCTTCCAAAATACGGATGGTTGATAGTCTGTTGAAACTGTGGAAAAATACAAGGAAAATCAGGTAAGTTTCTGTTTCTTTAGTTTTGCAGAATTACATGAATTTTCTTGTATATGGTCTGCATGCCGTAGTATATATTAATAGAAAAGTCTGGCCACTGAATGGTACTTCAGCAAATGGACTTTTTTCTATTAGTATATGCTTGATTTACAACGGGCAAGTTGGTCGGGCTGACCAATCAATGTGCACATTTTTTAATACTAATGAAAACTCTTTGCATAATTCTTTTTAACCAGGTATGTTGAGTGCTACATTTTTCAGTTATAACCCTTAGCCAGAGACACAATACAATACAACAAACATCAGACCAAAGAAACCGAAGAGTTAACCTAGTTAATGATTTTTAAAACTGATCTAAAGTGAATCAGTTTTAAATACGTTATTACAAAAAATTTCAATGCAATTGCAAACCTGTAGTATTATTTCCTGCTTTTGCTTTTATTTGTTAATAAGTTTACTCTGTATTATGGTACTCTACTAGGAAAACTATTTTAACTTTTTTTTCTCCTTTGTACACTTTACCTTTTTCACATTGATGTATGGAGCTTTTTTCCTCACGCCTCTGTTCAAAAGGATTTTGCTTTTACTGACCCAATCAGACTGTCCCAGTATACAAATATATACACATACATTGTAGTGAGTCATGTTAAGTAGAATAAAATGTAAGGATTATGACTGGGTCTCTGATCATACATAACCTGTTTATTATGTGATCAAGGCATAAATGTCAAGAAATTCATGCCAAGAGTGAAGCGTGCATGCACAGCGGAACAGGAGAGGTGAGTTACAAAAAGTTATAAGCACTGTTTGAAAGGTTCAGCTCAGCTCCTCTCTGTTTTCATTATAGTGCATCCAAAGCACTTCACAAAACAGATTAAATACAACATGCAAAAGTTAAAAGTTAGGAAAATCATCTTAACTATACATTAAATAAAAGTATAGCTCAACTTACAGATGAAGTCTACTAAAAATACTGTTGTAAATAATATAGAGAGCGGAAAGATACTGCAATACAAGTTCTCATAAAACAAATTTCAAAAAAATCAGTATTTCAAAATCAGAACAAAACATTTCAATACTTCAATTAAAGGGTCAAAGAAATGAATGTAATAATACCAATAATTTAGATGACTAATTTCTGTTCTTTGTTAGCTACCATAAATAAAAGATGTTACTCTGCTCCTGGAAAGACGCTAGTTTTTTTGTTTTCAAAAATTTTTTTCAGTTATTATACTGTCAGCACACTGAAAATCTGGATTATTTTGAATGCAATGACCTTTCTGCTAGTCTAAAGGACTATCCTGTAGTGACTGTGATGTGTGCAACTTTATTAGGAGTGTTCTCCTTATTTTGTTATACCTTGTTGTGAAGAACCTTGGGATAACGTAGTTCCCTATTAAATCAAACCAAATAACACAAACTAATAAACACACTAAACCAACAAAAACGAAGTATGGAATGGAAATCACACAGGCCGCAGGAATAAGGAAACAATAAAGTTAATAAGTGCTTTTGTCTTACACAGTCAAAACTTCATCAGACAACCAACATATTTAAAAAGCCATACTTAAAACCTTACAACTCACATGACCTTTTTCCGCAAAAAAAATTTTACTCTTTCTTAAAAATATAACCTTTTTTTAAATATTAAATATAAGAGTTCAATGCAATATCATAATAAAATATAAAATGCAAACATAAAAATATCTATATATAAAAAAGACTTAAAAAACTTTCCTAGTTCATCTACTGTACATCTTTAAGTTTAATAAAGGAGAAACAGACATGTTTCCATTGATGTCAGGAAAAATAGCAGCATTTAATTTGAGCTGCCATGCTAACTCTCTCTTCTCCAATATGTAACCCCATTTTGTATTTTATTATGATATTGCAATGAACTCTTATATTTAATATTTAAAATGTAAAATTTAAGGTTGTCTCTTTAAGAAAGAGTAAAATGTTTTTGGCGGAAAAAGGTCATGTGACTTGGAAGGTTTTAAGTATGGCTTTGTAAATATGTTGGTAGTCTGATGAAGTCTTGACTGTGTAAGACAAAAGCGCTTATTAAATTTGTTTCCTTATTGCTGCGGCCTGTGTGATTTCTGTTCCATACTTCGTTTTTGTTGGTTAAGTACGTTTATAACTTAGTTCCCTGCTCACTAGAGACATTAGTAGCAGCGGAAGAATAAAACAAGCTAAAGCTTTACTGCAGTACAACTTGATACATTGTTGCTCTACTCTGCTCCCTCCATCCATCCATCCAACCAACCATCCATCAACAATCCCTTTCTCCCATTTTTGCACATGGGGTCAGGGTGTCACTTCAACTGTGACAATCACCTAGAGCCACTGGGGTGGCTAGCCCTGCTGCAAGGGGTCCCACAAAGTGAGCTTTAGAGTTTTGCAAAGTTCTTTTGCGACTGTTATTTTCTAAGAGAGATTCTCCAGACATTTGTAAGTGAGGATGTTAAATTCCTGTTAATCCTTATATTAATCTAATATCCCAATGAGACACAGGGACATTGAAACACTGAAGTATTGTTTTGTGCTGAATACTTTCCATCAAGCTGCCGGTGTCTACTGGAGTTCTTCTAAGCTTGTACAAGTTGGATATCATTTACATGCAAGCAGAGTGTGGCGTGTTTCAAGTTTTTCACTTGGACTTGACAGTTTTGTTACCTGGCTACAGTTTAACTTTGTGACAACTTGGTTTGCCATGTTTGATTTTGGTATAGTGTGACACAAGATATTGTTTTTATTGTATTATCCTCAGAGTTCATACAAAGTAAATAACATTTCATACTTTGCAATATTCTTTCTTCTTTGAATCACTGTGTATAGGATTCATTGCTTCACCTGAATTTATGTTTACCACTTAAAAATTTCAGCTTTTAAATAAAATCTGTTAAAAAGCTAATAGCGGTAGTATTTTCCCAGTTTAGATTTGCTGTCTCTGGGCCTGATTGTTTTTGCAGTGGTTGTTCTGAGCACATGACCAGGCCCATCTTGAATTAACAGTAGCCTTTCTTTACCTTCGTGGCAGGATTGTATTGATTGGCTGCTGGCTGGTGGAGGTTGGGTGGTCTAGGGCTTGGCATAAGCACTCATTGGTTCTTTTGAGCTTTTGTTGCCTGGCCCTACTGTAAATTTGATCTGGGACACTCCTCCCAGTCTAGTGTCATTAGTTCATTCTACCTAATACAGAGAGAACATTTGAGAAGGCCAACCCACTTCGTTTCGGGTCTATATTAGAACACCGAACATTCAAAATGTTGAGTGTTCTAATATCGAACCCTACCGATCGAAAATACTAAATATCGAACATTCAGAACAGCAAATTTTTTCCTAGGGAAAAAATTTGCTGTTCCAAAACACATACACACAACACAAGCACACCAAACAAACAGCAATCCACACACATACACCTAAACTATTACACCTAACCCTACACTAAACTATACACACACCACTAACTATCCACTTACCTTAATCCAAACCCTAACCCTAAGGTCCGTCACTATCGCACATTCACCTCACCCACTACCTAACCTTAACTCACCTACCTCACCTCACCCACTACCTAACCTTAACTCACCTACCCCACCCTAATCCTCATGTCCACACAATCGCACACTTACCTGACCCGCACCCTTACCCTAACTCACCTAAACCGCCTTAACCCTCATGTCCACACAATCGCATACATAGCTAACCTGCACCCTAACCTGCACTCAATCACACACTTATCTAGACCCGACCCGTAACTTTCCACCAGAGCGCTGAAAATACCGAAGCAACAGAAACGGACAACCAAATTCTTTCCCTAGGAAAAAAATTTGGTTTTCTGTTTCTTTGATATTTTCAGCATTCGCTGAAAACAGGTCAATATTAGAATACTCGACATTTTAAATGTTTGGTGTTCTAATATAGACCCTTAGTTTCCTAACCTTGAATTATCTTCTGCTTCTCCTCTCTCCCTTTCCTTTACAAAAAACAAAACTTTGCCAGAATCTCCCTGTGTTCTGCTTAACTGTAACAACAACAAAAAAAATCTACGCTTGTTTCCTGCCTTTCCTGTAACTAGTCTAGTCCAGATACAGATTTGCTGTATCCAGGACTGCTTGTAAGCTCCTGAGCCCCCCAAGCTTTTCTGTGTTGGAGGGAAGCCTTCTAGCTTATTAGTAGCAGTGATAGACATTAGGTAACATATCTACCACATAAGGAGTGGTTCTGACCCAGAAATTGTAGTTATTAGCCGTTTGGGCAGTTTTTCCATCTCTCTCAACTTTCTGATTTAAAAGCCCGCATTTGCACTTGTTCCCCCCCTTTCATGTAACTAGTCTAGTCCAGATATAGACACAGATTTGCTGCATCCAGGACTATTTATAAGCTCCTTTGCCCCCCCCCCAAACTTTTCTGTGTTGGAAGGAAACCTTCTAGCTTATCAGTGGGAGTGGTAAGCACTAGTTAACTTATCTACCACATAAGTAGTGGTTTCTGGCCCAGAAATTGTAGTTATTGGCCATTTGGGGAATTTTTCCATCTCTCTCAACTTTCTGATTTAAAAGCCCGCATTTGCACTTGTTTCTTTCCTGTAACTAGTCTAGTTCAGATACAAATTCTTAGTTTTAGCATTTGAATTTGCTTATTCATGCTCAGTACTTGTTCAGAACTTGTAAGTACTAAATAAGCTACAAATTACTACAGCACTCAACCTTCCTCATTACCTAGAGGAAAACAGTTTTTGTACTTACTTTCCTCACTTGCTTAGAAATAAAACAGCTCTTGTACTCACTTTCCTCACTTGTCTAGAGGAAAATAGTTTTTTATTCAGGCATGTCCAGGGGTCAGATCCTAGTATTCTCTCCTGTCTATCTGATGAATCTGGGCATCTTGGGGCAATGTAGCAGTTGCCTCATGTACACAGACAACCCTCTCCTCCTACCACCCAACACTACAACCTGTGAGAGGTGTACCTATCCAGCCAAACTGGAGGTAAAGCTCTCTCCAACCAAGACTGAACTTGACAGTCAAGAGGAGAAGGTAAACACCACACCACACTCATCACATAGTCCCACTAAACCTATACCACCAAAATCCACACATAGAAATACAAAAACATTTGCAGGGTTCTCAATAATAACCTGCTCAAGCAACAGAGACCTCCAAAGTAGAAACGCAATCAACCTCCACCCCCTAACACAGCCCAAATGACCCATAGCCACAAACTTAGTGTGCCACTCTACCACAGCCCATAAGGCAAAACAACGTACCCAACACACTAGTCACAGATGACTCCATAGTCAGGCACACTGATGTCCCACTCACCAGGCTAAACAAGGAGAAGGTAACTGTCAGCTGCCTGTCGAGTGCCAGGATCCACCACATAACCCACACACTCAGGTGACTCCACAACAAGTACAAATATGACTCTGTCATTGTCCATGTTGGTGTGAATGACCTGAGACATACCTCCTTGGACTACATGAAAAGAGACATGGAAGAGCTCTCCAATCTTGCAGCCGAGGCAGGTATGACCCTAGCCCTGAGTAGCATCCTGCGATTGCTCACAATGAATGCTCTTATCGCCCCTATAGTGCCTTTTTTAGGCAAGGTTCAAATGACAAATTCACCACAGTAACAGGAACAGGCAAGCAAAAACTGAGGTTAATGCAACTCAATGCTATAAGTCTAAATCTCAAAATGCACTCCCCCGAGGCACTCCTTAAAATGGAGAACATCGATATCTGTGCAGTGACTGAGACCTGGTTCAAGGCTCCAGTGAGCACCCCTGCATTACCAGGCTATAACTCATACCACACTTTTAGGCCATCTAACCTGGACCGGAACACCAAAGGCGGAGGTGTGTCCATATTAATTTAGGATATCCACACCTTCAGGCTAGTTGCTCAGCATAATGCATCCCAGGTTATCTAAGTGCAACTAACTCTGGGCAAAACTGCAATCCAAATTGTAGCTTGCTACAGATCCCCCACCATGGTCCAGGATTCCCGCTCCTCTTTTCTTGATATACTGGAAAATATTAGGGTTCAACCAAACACCCTAATAATGGATGATTTCAGCTACTAACTGGGAAAACTACTCATGTACCAACTCCTTCGCTCAACGCTTCCTGGAATTCATAAATTCCAATGCCCTGGATCAACTTATCCACACCCCCACCAGGGGCAACAACATCCTAGACCTAGTCATTACCAACATGAGTGACCGGTGTTCCACACCTGAAGTCAACTCCTCGTTGGTCTGATCCGACCATAAGCTAATCACCCTAGATATCCACATCCCACCCTAACCCCCCATTAAGGAAACCACGGTAAAAAAATTCTCCAAAGCTAACTTCATGCTTCTTAAGACAGAAGTGGCGAACTTCATGACACCTATGCAGATGGACAATACAGGTACGACTGCTGAATCCTACACAAATGCACTCCATAAGCACTTACACGAGTGCATGGATCGTGCTATCCCAAACAGAACCAAGATGTTATCCTCCAAAAAAAGGAAGCCAATCTGGTGGTCCCCTGCCATAAACAAACTCTACAACAGAAGGAAGAAACTGTTGCAAAAGAGAGTGAAATCCCATGAGTGGAGGAGCTCTCTGGTCAGCCTAAGTAAGAAGCTGAGATCCCTTATAAGATCTTCCAAAGCTAGCTACTAAAAACAAAATTGCCACTGATTCTAGGGACAACCACAAAGCATTCCATAGCTATGTCAGGAATCTCAATGCCAACACCCAGATCTGCTCTGAGCTACAGCACAACGGCATGAAACTTGCAGAACCAACTGATATTGCCAACATCCTGGCAGATAGGTTCATTGCTAACTTTACCCCCCCCCATCCCCTAAAGGGCCCATATCTATACAGGAAGAATGCAGAGTTCCTGTAATCACAACTACGCAGGTAAAAGCTGCACTCTCTAAAGCCAGAAACACAGCATCCATGGCATTGGACAACATCCCAGGCTGCGTTTTACATGAATTTCACAACAACCTGGCTCACCACCAAAGCACCATGTTCAATCACAGCCTCAAGTTAGGCTTTGTGCCGACTGAATGGTGCACAGCAACAGTTATCCCACTCCACAAAGGGGGAGCCACCACTGATCCTGGGAACTATCGCCCTATTAGCCTGATGAGCCTGGTCTGTAAGGCCATGGAACGTATGATCATGGAACTCATAAATAAAGACATTCGTAACCTCCAAACTCTGGACCCCACACAGTTCGGGTTTGTGAAAGGCAGATCATGCCTCCTGAACCTGATCAACTTCTTTGAGGCAGTCACCAAAGCCGTAGACGAGGGTAAGGTGGTTCACACAGCCTATCCTGACATCGCCAAGGCTTTCGACACCATCCCCCATTCTGGAATTATAGCTAAACTCACTAAACTAGGTATAAATCTCTATGTCACAAGATGGGATGCCAACTGGCTCACTGACAGAACCCACACTGTAAAAATCTGACTTCAAACCAGTGACAGGTGGAGTACCACAGGGTTCAGTCCTGGGACCTCTCCTGTTTGGTATCTACTTCTCTGAAGTACAAACTAACACAGAAGGCCTTTGGCTAACAAAGTTTGCAGATGACTGCAAACTAGGAGCCATAGTTGAGTCCCCAAATTATGTGGACATCCTACAGAATGGCCTCACTGAGACAGATGCCTGGTGTCAGATCCATGCCTCAAGCTCAATGCCAAAAAGTGCATTGTCATCACCTTTGGTAAAAACTCTGTACCCATAAACTACCACATAGGCGGCAGTCTACTTAACGCTAAATGTGTAATAAGAGACCTTGGGACCCAGGTGGACAGTAGTCTCTCCTTTGATAATCACATCGCCACAGTAGTCAGGAAATCCTTCTACGTGGCACACCTCATCACAAAAGGGTTCTCATCCAGGAAAAAAGAGGTCATTGTTCCCCTCTACTCAACATTCATTAGACCCATTATAGACTACAGTGCCCCTTTTGGAATGTACCTCACAAGACATCTGCAGCAGCTGGAAAGGCCACAGAAGTACCTCACAAAGAGGATTACTGGCCTCAAACAGATGCCCTACACTGACCATCTCAAAAAACTCCAGTTTTTCTCCATAGCATATCGCCTACTCCGAGGTGATCTCTGCCTAACATATAAAGCTATGTCAAACCCAGAGCTGTTGGACATGCTACACCTAAAGAAATCCCAATCCCTCCGAGCTACATGCTCTAGGGACCTAAACCTTGTCACCACAATAAACAGGACATGCTGGAGTGATAGACTCCTGTCCCAGAGACTTCCCAAACTCTGGAACAAGCTACCCATCTATGTCAAGCAAAGTTCCTCATTAGCACTCTTCAAGAAAAATCGTGATGAGTGGATGGGAAATAGGAAATACACCTGGGGATCACTTCTGTGGCTCTGCTCAACAGGAGCACAAGAAAATAACTTTCTTGGGTGGCGTACGCCAGGGAACCTTGTTGGCTAGGCTTACTTAGGCCCTTGGGCCAATAGCCGAGTATCTACCTATGAACCTATTGAAAGCTTTCTTAGCTCTCTTTCATATTTGTTCCCAGTTTAACTCAGTTTTCCTGCACATTTCATATTTGTTTGTTTCTAATTAAACAAATGTGGTTATTATTAAAATTATGTAGTACTTTACGAGACTGGATCTACTACTGAACTGCTCACTTAACTGGTTTATAAATAAATATTTGTTTAGCTTTTCATTTATGAAGCAACAATTAACACACTGTGCCACTCGGCATCAACCCCTTTTTCCCCTTTTGTACATTGGGTCAGGGTGTCACATCAATAGTGACCAAATCACCCACAGCCAGTGTTCACACCTCTAGGTGGTTAGCCCTGCCTCTGTGTACTGTCACTGTCACTATACAATTATGTCTCAAATGTGCCCTGAATCTTTGAAGGGACATTTGTAAAATAGTGTTTGATGTCATATACAGGTATATTAAAATGCACATGGAAAAATTTCTTTATTTATTTAACATTTGTTGACCGGGATAGTCCGACTGAACTACAGCCCTTTTTAAATGGAGGCCCAGGGAGAAAAGCTCAACAGAAGTACACAAAAAAGGTTACAAAAATAGCATTAATGAGAACAATATTAAAAATGCAGAGTGTATTACTCCAACTGATTACACAAATGTATAAAATGAGGTAAATGCACAGAAAAACAGAGAGGCATCAAAGATAATCATTTGAGAACAAATACAGTAATACAAAATGTGATAAACAAGTTGGTAAGATCTAATTCTCAAAGTCAGGGTGGAAAAAGACTTAGTATTCAGGTTAGGTGAAGGACTTGAGAGAGCAGTTAGAACAAGGTGAGCTAGCGATAGGGTAGGTAGGAGGGAGCCAGTAGGAGAGTAGTTAAAGGTAGCAGTAGGAGAGATCAGAGAGAGTAAGACAGAGGGGTGTTGTTTAGATAGAAAAGTTTATACTGAGTTTTTACAGTGACATGTCCAGGCATTTACTAGGTAGTCTTTTAGAGCTTTTTTGAATTTATGTGAATGATGTACTTTTCTTACGGGATGGGTAGTTTGTTCCACTGTAGGACAGGAGTATAGGTATAGATTTTGGCCTACTGATCTTTTGGGCTTACATATTTCCATGAGTTGTTGGTCAGAACTCCTAACGGTTTTAGAAGGTGTAGAGATGAGTGAGGAGATGGCTGGAAAGGCGGAGGGTTTGTTGAGAATGGAGTGAATAATAAGAAGTTGAGTGTAGTAGTTGGTGGGAGAACTCAAGCCAGTTTAAAAGCTTCATTGAGTGACTGTGATGTGAGTTTGAGGTCAAGTTTGCTGCAAACCTAGCTATCCTGTTGTAAGTGGAGTCAAGTTTAGTTTGTAGGGAGGATTGTGTTAGTTAAGATTTGTGAGCTGTAGAGGAAGCTAGGGAAAAGGTAGGCATAGGCAAGAGAGAGTCTGGAATCTTTTGTGAGATTTTTTTATTTCAGTAAAGTAAGCCTAGCTTTTGCTGTATTTTTTTTAAGCAGTGGACATGTGGGCCAAACCTAATGGTAACTTCAGGAAGTTTGATGTGAGTCTCCACATTAATGAAGGTGTTGTTTAGTGAGGTAATGGAGAAGGTAGGCTTAAGATGTGTGAGAGATTTAGGGAGGAATAGAAGAAGCTTTTCTGGGGGGGATTTTGGATGAGTTTGTTATTAGTGAGCCAGTTTTTGAGAGTTGAAAGAACTTATTGAAACTGTATAGGACCATTTGAAATGCTGTATAATGATGGACAAAAGGAGAATGATATTTTGTGTTACACTTAGTTTATGGACACATTCATCTCTTAAGGACCAGTGGTGAAAATATGCAAGATTTCAATAGTTTAGGTAATATTTTGGGATTCATACAGCTCACAAAAGTAAATGACACCTCACTTGGAGGCACTTAACTGCCATAAATATTTTTGTGTGTACTTTGCATAGTGGTGAGGTATTCCCTTTTATTTACAATGCTCTTTAAGAACTTCTACCTATTTTCAATAATTTCATTTCATTTTTTAAAAACTAAACTGCAATATAATGTGAAATGGTACATCACTGGCAGATATTTTCTGCACAACATGTTCTTTTAGAAATATGCAAAGCTGTTGTTTTTTTTTTAAACAAAAATAATTGTTGTGGTTCTAGTTTAACAATAAATAAATAAGTAGATAAATGTGTAAGGCATGAAGGTGTAGTTTATAGCGAGTATCTCATAGCACTTGGTTTTCAGGTTCAATTCCTGGCTGGGGTGCCTTCTGATCCAAATCTACAAGTCTTCCTTGCTTACATTCTTTTTGCTGACCGATTTCATCTACATCTCAAGATATGCTGATAGGTGAATTGGCATGCTTGTAAAAGTATCCACATGCACATCTGTGTGTATATCCTAAAAAGGAAAGGAAAGGCACCTCACCCAGGGTTAGTTCTCTACATTATGTCCACTTATTGCATGAAGAGGCCCTAGCTCAACTGCAACCCTGAAACAGATAAACTAAGTATTGGAAAATGAATTAATGAAAATATCTGCTATAGTTTTAAACAGAGAATTTTGTCAACATCTTTTTTTTTATCTATATTTTCCCCGACATATTTAATTAACCAGACATGAACATTTATTTTAGTCTATGGTTATTACATCACTTTTGTCTGCAATGGCTCAGGAACACTAGTACCAACATCAATATACAGGAGGTGAGTAACTTGCCTGTAAATACTGCAGACAAAAAGAGGCACACAGGTTCAAATGTAGAATAACAAGCTGTTCTGATAGCTGCATACCTCCTTGTAGTAACAAAACTGCAGTTTTTTAAAAGCAGTTTATTTTTCAGAGTTTTAGGAGCCAAAGTTTTGTGTCTCACACTTGTGACAGAACACATGCTGAGTTTATAAACTGGACAACAAGATATGCTCACTACACTGTCTTGCAATACGTACATACGTATGGGGATGATAGGTGTTTGACAAGTAAGTGCAGGAATATCTCAGAATTCTACTTGATTCTTGTTTTTATTTACTTTGCATTGTGAACATCCCATTTACACAACTCGTATCTTACTGTGACCATTCCCCTCCATTAGTTTGCATTGTGAATATCCCATTTACACAGCTCATATCTTACTGTGACCATTCCCCTCCATTAGTTTGCATTGTGAATATCCGATTTACACAGCTCATATCTTACTGTGACCATTCCCCTCCATTAGTTTGCATTGTGAATATCCCATTTACACAGCTCATATCTTACTGTGACCATTCCCCTCCATTACTTTGCATTGTGAATATCCCATTTACACAGCTCATATCTTACTGTGACCATTCCCCTCCATTAGTTTGCATTGTGAATATCCCATTTACACAACTCATATCTTACTGTGACCATTCCCCTCCATTACTTTGCATTGTGAATATCCCATTTACACAACTCATATCTTACTGTGACCATTCCCCTCCATTAGTTTGCATTGTGAATATCCCATTTACACAACTCATATCTTACTGTGACCATTCCCCTCCATTAGTTTGCATTGTGAATATCCCATTTACACAGCTCATATCTTACTGTGACCATTCCCCTCCATTAGTTTGCATTGTGAATATCCCATTTACACAACTCGTATCTTACTGTGACCATTCCCCTCCATTACTTTGCATTGTGAATATCCCATTTACACAACTCGTATCTTACTGTGACCATTCCCTCCATTACTTTGCATTGTGAATATCCCATTTACACAACTCATCTTACTGTGACCATTCCTCCATTAGTTTGCATTGTGAATATCCCATTTACACAACTCATATCTTACTGTGACCATTCCCCTCCATTAGTTTGCATTGTGAATATCCGATTTACACAGCTCATATCTTACTGTGACCATTCCTCCATTACTTTGCATTGTGAATATCCCATTTACACAACTCATATCTTACTGTGACCATTCCTCCATTAGTTTGCATTGTGAATATCCCATTTACACAACTCATATCTTACTGTGACCATTCCCCTCCATTAGTTTGCATTGTGAATATCCCATTTACACAGCTCATATCTTACTGTGACCATTCCTCCATTAGTTTGCATTGTGAATATCCCATTTACACAGCTCATATCTTACTGTGACCATTCCCCTCCATTACTTTGCATTGTGAATATCCCATTTACACAACTCATATCTTACTGTGACCATTCCTCCATTAGTTTGCATTGTGAATATCCCATTTACACAACTCATATCTTACTGTGACCATTCCCCTCCATTAGTTTGCATTGTGAATATCCCATTTACACAGCTCATATCTTACTGTGACCATTCCCCTCCATTACTTTGCATTGTGAATATCCCATTTACACAGCTCATATCTTACTGTGACCATTCCCCTCCATTAGTTTGCATTGTGAATATCCCATTTACACAGCTCATATCTTACTGTGACCATTCCCCTCCATTACTTTGCATTTTGAATATCCCATTTACACAACTCGTATCTTACTGTGACCATTCCCCTCCATTAGTTTGCATTGTGAATATCCCATTTACACAACTCGTATCTTACTGTGACCATTCCCCTCCATTAGTTTGCATTGTGAATATCCCATTTACACAACTCGTATCTTACTGTGACCATTCCCCTCCATTACTTTGCATTGTGAATATCCCATTTACATAACTCGTATCTTACTGTGACCATTCCCCTCCATTAGTTTGCAATGTGAATATCCCATTTACACAACTCATATCTTACTGTGACCATTCCCCTCCATTAGTTTGCATTGTGAATATCCCATTTACACAGCTCATATCTTACTGTGACCATTCCCCTCCATTACTTTGCATTGTGAATATCCCATTTACACAGCTCATATCTTACTGTGACCATTCCCCTCCATTACTTTGCATTGTGAATATCCCATTTACACAGCTCATATCTTACTGTGACCATTCCTCCATTACTTTGCATTGTGAATATCCCATTTACACAACTCGTATCTTACTGTGACCATTCCCCTCCATTAGTTTGCATTGTGAATATCCCATTTACACAGCTCATATCTTACTGTGACCATTGCCCTCCATTACTTTGCATTGTGAATATCCCATTTACACAACTCATATCTTACTGTGACCATTCCCCTCCATTAGTTTGCATTGTGAATATCCGATTTACACAGCTCATATCTTACTGTGACCATTCCCCTCCATTAGTTTGCATTGTGAATATCCCATTTACACAACTCATATCTTACTGTGACCATTCCCGACCATTAGTTTGCATTGTGAATATCCCATTTACACAACTCATATCTTACTGTGACCATTCCCTCCATTAGTTTGCATTGTGAATATCCCATTTACACAACTCATATCTTACTGTGACCATTCCTCCATTAGTTTGCATTGTGAATATCCCATTTACACAACTCGTATCTTACTGTGACCATTCCCCTCCATTAGTTTGCATTGTGAATATCCCATTTACACAGCTCATATCTTACTGTGACCATTCACCTCCATTAGTTTGCATTGTGCATATCCCATTTACACAGCTCATATCTTACTGTGACCATTCCTCCATTAGTTTGCATTGTGAATATCCCATTTACACAGCTCATATCTTACTGTGACCATTCCCCTCCATTAGTTTGCATTGTGAATATCCCATTTACACAACTCGTATCTTACTGTGACCATTCCCCTCCATTACTTTGCATTGTGAATATCCCATTTACACAACTCATATCTTACTGTGACCATTCCCCTCCATTACTTTGCATTGTGAATATCCCATTTACACAGCTCATATCTTACTGTGACCATTCCCCTCCATTACTTTGCATTGTGAATATCCCATTTACACAGCTCATATCTTACTGTGACCATTCCTCTCCACTAGTTTGCATTGTGAATATCCCATTTACACAGCTCATATCTTACTGTGACCATTCCCCTCCATTACTTTGCATTGTGAATATCCCATTTACACAACTCATATCTTACTGTGACCATTCCCTTCCATTAGTTTGCATTGTGAATATCCCATTTACACAACTCATATCTTACTGTGACCATTCCCCTCCATTAGTTTGCATTGTGAATATCCCATTTACACAACTCATATCTTACTGTGACCATTCCCCTCCATTACTTTGCATTGTGAATATCCCATTTACACAGCTCATATCTTACTGTGACCATTCCCCTCCATTAGTTTGCAATGTGAATATCCCATTTACACAACTCATATCTTACTGTGACCATTCCCCTCCATTACTTTGATTGTGAATATCCCATTTACACAACTCGTATCTTACTGTGACCATTCCCCTCCATTACTTTGCATTGTGAATATCCCATTTACACAACTCGTATCTTACTGTGACCATTCCCCTCCATTACTTTGCATTGTGAATATCCCATTTACACAACTCGTATCTTACTGTGACCATTCCCCTCCATTAGTTTGCATTGTGAATATCCCATTTACACAACTCATATCTTACTGTGACCATTCCCCTCCATTAGTTTGCATTGTGAATATCCCATTTACACAGCTCATATCTTACTGTGACCATTCCCCTCCATTAGTTTGCATTGTGAATATCCCATTTACACAGCTCATATCTTACTGTGACCATTCCCCTCCATTAGTTTGCAATGTGAATATCCCATTTACACAACTTATATCTTACTGTGACCATTCCCCTCCATTAGTTTGCATTGTGAATATCCCATTTACACAGCTCATATCTTACTGTGACCATTCCCCTCCATTAGTTTGCATTGTGAATATCCCATTTACACAGCTCATATCTTACTGTGACCATTCCCCTCCATTACTTTGCATTGTGAATATCCCATTTACACAGCTCATATCTTACTGTGACCATTCCCCTCCATTACTTTGCATTGTGAATATCCCATTTACACAACTCGTATCTTACTGTGACCATTCCCCTCCATTACTTTGCATTGTGAATATCCCATTTACACAGCTCATATCTTACTGTGACCATTCCCCTCCATTACTTTGCATTGTGAATATCCCATTTACACAACTCATATCTTACTGTGACCATTCCCCTCCATTAGTTTGCATTGTGAATATCCCATTTACACAGCTCATATCTTACTGTGACCATTCCCCTCCATTAGTTTGCATTGTGAATATCCCATTTACACAACTCATATCTTACTGTGAGCATTCGCCTCCATTAGTTTGCATTGTGAATATCCCATTTACACAGCTCATATCTTACTGTGACCATTCCCCTCCATTAGTTTGCATTGTGAATATCCCATTTACACAACTCATATCTTACTGTGACCATTCCCCTCCATTAGTTTGCATTGTGAATATCCCATTTACACAGCTCATATCTTACTGTGACCATTCCCCTCCATTACTTTGCATTGTGAATATCCCATTTACACAACTCATATCTTACTGTGACCATTCCCCTCCATTACTTTGCATTGTGAATATCCCATTTACACAGCTCATATCTTACTGTGACCATTCCCCTCCATTACTTTGCATTGTGAATATCCCATTTACACAACTCATATCTTACTGTGACCATTCCCCTCCATTAGTTTGCATTGTGAATATCCCATTTACACAGCTCATATCTTACTGTGACCATTCCCCTCCATTACTTTGCATTGTGAATATCCCATTTACACAGCTCATATCTTACTGTGACCATTCCCCTCCATTAGTTTGCATTGTGAATATCCCATTTACACAACTCATATCTTACTGTGACCATTCCCCTCCATTAGTTTGCATTGTGAATATCCCATTTACACAACTCATATCTTACTGTGACCATTCCTCCATTAGTTTGCATTGTGAATATCCCATTTACACAACTCATATCTTACTGTGACCATTCCTCCATTAGTTTGCATTGTGAATATCCGATTTACACAGCTCATATCTTACTGTGACCATTCCCCTCCATTAGTTTGCATTGTGAATATCCCATTTACACAACTCATATCTTACTGTGACCATTCCTCTCCACTAGTTTGCATTGTGAATATCCCATTTACACAGCTCATATCTTACTGTGACCATTCCCCTCCATTAGTTTGCATTGTGAATATCCCATTTACACAACTCATATCTTACTGTGACCATTCCCCTCCATTAGTTTGCATTGTGAATATCCCATTTACACAGCTCATATCTTACTGTGACCATTCCCCTCCATTAGTTTGCATTGTGAATATCCCATTTACACAGCTCATATCTTACTGTGACCATTCCCCTCCATTACTTTGCATTGTGAATATCCCATTTACACAGCTCATATCTTACTGTGACCATTCCCCTCCATTAGTTTGCATTGTGAATATCCCATTTACACAGCTCATATCTTACTGTGACCATTCCCCTCCATTAGTTTGCATTGTGAATATCCCATTTACACAACTCATATCTTACTGTGACCATTCCCCTCCATTAGTTTGCATTGTGAATATCCCATTTACACAGCTCATATCTTACTGTGACCATTCCCCTCCATTACTTTGCATTGTGAATATCCCATTTACACAGCTCATATCTTACTGTGACCATTCCCCTCCATTAGTTTGCATTGTGAATATCCCATTTACACAGCTCATATCTTACTGTGACCATTCCCCTCCATTACTTTGCATTGTGAATATCCCATTTACACAGCTCATATCTTACTGTGACCATTCCTCTCCACTAGTTTGCATTGTGAATATCCCATTTACACAGCTCATATCTTACTGTGACCATTCCCCTCCATTAGTTTGCATTGTGAATATCCCATTTACACAACTCATATCTTACTGTGACCATTCCCCTCCATTAGTTTGCATTGTGAATATCCCATTTACACAGCTCATATCTTACTGTGACCATTCCTCCATTAGTTTGCATTGTGAATATCCCATTTACACAGCTCATATCTTACTGTGACCATTCCCCTCCATTAGTTTGCATTGTGAATATCCCATTTACACAGCTCATATCTTACTGTGACCATTCCTCCATTAGTTTGCATTGTGAATATCCCATTTACACAGCTCATATCTTACTGTGACCATTCCCCTCCATTAGTTTGCATTGTGAATATCCCATTTACACAGCTCATATCTTACTGTGACCATTCCCCTCCATTAGTTTGCATTGTGAATATCCCATTTACACAACTCATATCTTACTGTGACCATTCCCCTCCATTAGTTTGCATTGTGAATATCCCATTTACACAGCTCATATCTTACTGTGACCATTCCCCTCCATTAGTTTGCATTGTGAATATCCCATTTACACAGCTCATATCTTACTGTGACCATTCCCCTCCATTAGTTTGCATTGTGAATATCCCATTTACACAGCTCATATCTTACTGTGACCATTCCCCTCCATTACTTTGCATTGTGAATATCCCATTTACACAGCTCATATCTTACTGTGACCATTCCCCTCCATTACTTTGCATTGTGAATATCCCATTTACACAGCTCATACCTTACTGTGACCATTCCCCTCCATTAGTTTGCATTGTGATTATCCCATTTACACAACTCATATCTTACTGTGACCATTCCCCTCCATTAGTTTGCATTGTGAATATCCCATTTACACAACTCATATCTTACTGTGACCATTCCCCTCCATTAGTTTGCATTGTGAATATCCCATTTACACAACTCATATCTTACTGTGACCATTCCCCTCCACTAGACTTATTTTCTGTCTACTGAGCATTAAGATCAACAAAAATAAATATATTATTTATTTATTTACATTTGTTGACCGGGAGTGTTTGACTGCACGTAGGTCCATTTTTAGCAGGGGCCCGGGGAGAAAAGCTCCGCAGTTAAAATATACAGACAGTAGTTAAATTGGATTTACATAGCAATTAACAATTACAAACATAGTTACAGATGAAGAACATAGTATATCAGTAGACAACTGGAATCTTTATCATCTGTGAAGTACATAATAGGCATTAACAATTGTTACAATAAGAAGTTCCTGCTGTATAATAAGTAGTTAGGCTTATGAGCATCCAAGCTTGCTATAATCAAGGTAGTTAGTGGGGTGGAAAGAAAGGTAGTGGGTGGATGTGGGTGGGTGATATTAGAGGGGGAGTTGCAAGGGCATAGCCAGCATGCTTTTAGGTACGCTTTTAGTACACTTTTGAAGTGGGTGCATGATGGTACAGAGGTAATTGTGGGTGGGAGGGAGTTCCATAATTTGGCTATGGCGCAAGAGAATAGTGCTTCTCCAGCAGAGTTATTGGCTTTAGTGACCTGTAAGTGATTGTTGTTGCTGGATCTTAGTGGTTTGGTGGTGCAATAGGGTTGGAGTAGATTCTGGAGGGATGCGACTTTTAGTGGATGGTTTACTAGTTTGTGGGTGAGTGTCAGTTGATACCATTTGAAGGAGGTGAGGGAGTTCAAGCCAGCCCAGTTCAGCAAGTGAGAGACAGTGGTGACTATGGTAGGATGCCCCTGTGACGAATAGTTATGCTTTTTCCAAATAACTCACTGGTACAAATCATACCACCTCACCAGACTACCACCATACATAATCATATTTGGTATTGCACTTTCAGAAAAAATCAGGCACGTTATTTACTTTAGCTGCTTTATTAAAGTTAAACTGTGTATCCTGTGTGACCAAAGAAAATTCCTAACCTGTAAATGATGCTGGGTTGCACGATCAAAGAATTAACTGGGACATCACAGCCACACCTCTCAACTGTCCACATTTTCACAGAATGCCCAGATTTTTCCTTACATTTTTGGTTTGTTCCCAAACAATTGGTGGTTTTCTGGCAAATCAGTGAGGACTGGATTCACTAAATAATGACAGACATCTGACTTTCAGATTTCATATCATTCAGAAAATGCATGGTAACACAAAACTTTTTATTCTAGCAATGTTCTAAATTTATAAGAGCAAAATTTAAAATTTGTACCTACTTTTGAGCCTTTGCCCCCCCCCCCCCATTATTTTTGGCTTTGTTCAGATTTCCTGTGCTAAGAGGTTGAGAGGCATGATCACAGCTCACAAAACTGTTGTCTCCACTATAGACAAATAATTTAGTACAACTCTGAAGAAGAAGTTCAGAAGAAAGACGATTTTGCACACTTATTTTTATATTCAGTTTGGCCAGTGGTAAGAGTATGTCAACAATGTGCATGCAGTTCACTGTTCGGTACCTAACAGCCCCGATACCTTAAGCATATCTTCAGACTAAATATTACACTCTGTATCTGGGTCTGCACTACCATCTCAGTGAGATAAAGAAGGTGTATGCAGTACTGCACCGGTGCACCCTTAACCCACCCCACTAATGCATTTCAACAAGTGCAACTAAACATACAGTGCAATATATACCAGATTCAATTCATACACACATGGCACAACTTCTAAGCAAGTTAAGTAGCAAACTTCTACTAAACAGCATTTTTTACCATAGTTCTTAAAACCTAATAAACAGTAAGTATGAAATACTTTACATTATTTCAAATCTAGCAGTTTGGAAACTACTGAACCACAGCTGATGTGGGGAATAACCTTCTAGTGAGTAGTAATATATGATTTGTGTTTTACAGCACTGATACAGTGACACTCCCACAACTATCTTCCACCTGGGAAACTCACTCACCTGTTCCTGCAGATAATCAGACAGAGAGACAAGGGTCTCAAATTACCCAGATGAAACTGGATGCCAACATTTTCTCCAATACTTGCAAAAACAGCCACAGCAAAGAGGTCTGATATAAGGGAACATTGCCAAAGGGCAAGACACTAGTCTGCATCATAAGAGTGACTATGTCAGCACTGCACAGAACTGCCATTTCTGAGGTGATCACTATCACCTCATCAGGGACATGTAGGGCCTGGTCTGCAAGGCCATGGAACGCATCATCGTGGAACTCATAAACAAAGACATTGGTAATCTCCAAACTCTGGACCCTACCCAGTTTGGATTTGTAAAAGGTAGATCATGTCTCCTAAACCTGATTGACTTCTTTGAAGCAGTCACCAAAGCCATAGATGAGGGTAAAATGGTTCACACAGCTTATCTAGATCTCGCCAAGGCTTTCAACACCATCCTCCACGCTGGAATTATAGATAAGCTCATTAAACTAGTATAAATCCCTATGTCACAAGATGGGTTGCCAACTGGCTCACGGACAGAACCCTTACTGTAAAAGTAGCAGATTCCAAATCCGACATCAGACTAGTGACAAGTGGAGTACCACAGGGTTCAGTCCTGGGTCCTCTCCTGTTTGGTATCTACTTCTCTGAAGTGCAGGCCAACACAGAAGGTCTTTGGCTAACAAAGTTTGCAGATGACTGCAAACTAGGAGCCATAATCGAAACTCCTAATGATGTGGACAAACTACAAAAGGGCTTCACTGAGACAGATACCTGGTGTCAAAGCCACGGCCTGAAGCTCAATGCCAAAAAGTGTATTGTCATCCCCTTTGGTAAAAACTCTGTACCCATGAACTACCACATAGCTGGTAGTCTACTTAATGCCGAAAATGTGATGAAACCTTGGGACACAGGTGGACAGTAGTCTCTCCTTTGATAATCACATCGCCACAGTGGTCAGGAAATCCTTCTACGTGGCTCATCTCATCACAAAAGGATTCTCATCCAGAAAAAAAGAGGTCATTGTTCCCCTCTACTCATCACTCATTAGACCCATTATAGACTACAATGCCCCTTTTGGTATGTACCTCACAAGACATCTACAACAACTGGAAAGACCACAGAAATACCTCACAAAGAGGATTACTGGCCTCAAACAGATGCCCTATGCAGACCGTCTCAAAAAACTACAGCTTTACTCCATCGCATATCGCCTACTCAGGGGCGATCTCTGCCTAACATACAAAGCTATGTCAAACCCAGAGCTGTTGGACATGCTCCACTTAAAGAAATCCCAATCCCTCCGAGCTACATGCTCTAGGGACCTAAACCTTGTCACCACAATAAACAAAACATGCTGGAGGGATAGATTCCTGTCCCAGAGGCTTCCCATACTCTGGAACAGACTGTACTATCTATGTCAAACAGAGCTCCTCATTAGCACTCTTCAAGAAAAATCATGATGATTGGATGGGAAATGGGAAATTCACCCCGGGGGTCACTTCTGTGGCTCTGCTCGACAGGGGCACAGGAAAATAAATTTGTTGGGTGGCGAAAGCTAGGGTACATTTTTTGGCTAGGCTTGTATGGGCCCTAGGGCCAATAGCCTAGTACCTACCTATGAACCTATGGGCGTGTACAAAGAAAATGTAATCTAAGTTCAGTATTTCACCCAAATTACAAGCCACAAATTTCTCTTGTCCACGTCATGTATTTCAACCAAAAGTGGACATTAGTCACAAAGGAAAGATGGCAAAAAACAACATGTAATAATACCTTATAAATGTCACCAGCCTTAAACTACCTGTGCATGACTAGAATGTATAAGATCCACTTGAAATGTCCAGTTTGTAAGGTACCCTCATGTATACTAGCTTTACTCCTCTTGTAAGCAAAAGCTGATCCCCAGCAAGCTTTAACAGCCTGTTACAAGTGAAAAGGTCACCAGCTACAGTCTGTGAGACCATAACTGACATGCAAGGTGGTAAAATAATCTAAGACTACCTTGTTACCTAAGAAAAACATTTATTTGCCTTCCTGTAACTGTCATAAGTAGAGGACATCCTTTTCTTCCAGCACAGACTTTGACCACAAAACAAGACAAGACAATTGGCAAAGTGGGAGCAAAAGTGTTTACACAACAGAAAAATCTCCATACTAACTAGCTGCAACCTTTATGAATTCCTCCATCTGTCCCAAAGATAGGATGCTGAGAAGTTAAAGGCAGAACCCAGGGGATTCTGCTACCTAAAAACAAAATGTTAATGGCAAATTTTAAAAATAGAAAAGAAACAAATTAACCAATTCTACAAAGCAAGACACTTGTCATAAAGAAGGTAGTATGACACAATAAAAAGTACATTAAGTGGACAGACCCACCAAGCCAAAAACTCAAAGCCCTACAACCTACAATGAAGATCAGAGATACCCTAAACTAACATCTAAATGGAGTACTAACTTCAAGGGGAGGCAGACAATGCACTGACAGCTTCTGACTGCTTCACAGATATTTCTAGAAGGTTCCAAATCAAAACGTTGTTACCAACTGCTGCTGAGAACTTTGTCTACCACAGATAATGTACTGAAGCACATAAACTATGGTTGAACGTAAACAGTGTACATAACGGAAAGAGTGCAACTTTTCTACTGCTTTAGCACAGGTTAAAATGCAACAAACTGCTAACAGTAGGGTAAAACCAAGAAGCTCATGTGAGAAACAAGTACATCATCAGTTAAGCACCATTTTCTCAGTATAAAAAATCATATAAAAGCATTGTAGTACATAGATAACAGTGATTACTCTCAAAAACATGAAAAAGACAAACTTTTTATGCAGGCTTCTAAAGTCAGAATGGGCTTTAAACAGTTTTTGTTAAGCACCCTGGGTGTCATGTTGGGGACTGACAACAAACAGTACAGGCTGATAAAAAACTGCAGTAGAAAGGAAAACTGCTTTTATAAACTGTTGGATACTTTGTTCTGCCACATTTACAAATAAAAGTTTGTTAGAATGAAACATCTAACAGCGTTTTAAAGTGCTTTGTTTTTTCAGAAGGACACATTGTTTCTGCCTGCTGTCTGTTTGATAGTGCTAAAGTGTTTTAACAGCTTCAAAGGCATTGAAAGCTGACAAAATACTTAGCACTCAAAAATTTCTTTTCATTTTTTTCCTGTAAATGGTAGTACATGGAACGTATAAAGCCCCATGCACTACAAAGAAAGACTGTGATTCACCAATCACTCCTATCGTGTACTCGAACTTGGATACAAAGATTCACCTCTCTCCTCCTATTCCTCCTATAATGTACTCTAACATGGATACAAAGATTCACCTCTCTCCTCCTATCATGTACTCTCACATGGATACAATGATTCACCTCTCTCCTCCTATCATGTACTCTCACATGGATACAACGATTTACCTCTCTCCTCCTATCATGTGCTCTCACATGGATACAAAGATTCACCTCTCTCCTCCTATCATGTACTCTCACATGGATACAATGATTCACCTCTCTCCTCCTATCATGTACTCTCACATGGATACAACGATTCACCTCTCTCCTCCTATCATGTGCTCTCACATGGATACAAAGATTCACCTCTCTCCTCCTATCATGTACTCTCACATGGATACAAAGATTCACCTCTCTCCTCCTATCATGTACTCTCACATGGATACAGAGATTCACCTCTCTCCTCCTATCATGTACTCTCACATGGATACAATGATTCACCTCTCTCCTCCTATCATGTACTCTCACATGGGTACAAAGATTCACCTCTCTCCTCCTATCATGTACTCTCACATGGATACAATGATTCACCTCTCTCTCACATGGATACAAAGATTCACCTCTCTCCTCCTATCATGTGCTCTCACATGGATACAAAGATTCACCTCTCTCCTCCTATCATGTACTCTCACATGGATACAAAGATTCACCTCTCTCCTCCTATCATGTACTCTCACATGGATACAAATATTGACCTCTCTCTCAATGGATACAAATATTCACCTCTCTCCTCCTATCATGTGCTCTCACATGGATACAAAGATTCACCTCTCTCCTCCTATCATGTACTCTCACATGGATACAAAGATTCACCTCTCTCCTCCTATCATGTACTCTCACGTGGATACAAAGATTCACCTCTCTCCTCCTGTCATGTGCTTTCATGTGGATACAACGATTCACCTCTGTCCTCCTATCATGTGCTCTCACAGGGATACAAAGATTCACCTCTCTCCACCTATCATGTACTCTCACATGGATACAATGATTCACCTCTCTCCTCCTATCATGTACTCTCACATGGATATAAAGATTCACCTCTCTCCTCCTATCATGTACTCTCACATGGATACAAAGATTCACCTCTCTCCTCCTATCATGTACTCTCACATGGATACAATGATTCACCTCTCTCCTCCTATCATGTACTCTCTCATGGATACAACGATTCACCTCTCTCCTCCTATCATGTACTCTCACATGGATACAAAGATTCACCTCTCTCCTCCTATCATGTACTCTCTCATGGATACAACGATTCACCTCTCTCCTCCTATCATGTACTCTCACATGGATACAAAGATTCACCTCTCTCCTCCTATTATGTACTCTCACATGGATACAAAGATTCACCTTTCTCTCACATGGATACAAAGACTCACCTCTCTCCTCCTATCATGTACTCTCACATGGATACAAAGATTCACCTCTCTCCTCCTGTCAGGTGCTCTCACATGGATACAAAGATTCACCTCTCTCCTCCTATCATGTACTCTCACATGGATACAAATATTCACCTCTCTCCTCCTATCATGTACTCTCACATGGATACAAAGATTCACCTCTCTCCTCCTGTCATGTGCACTCACGTGGATAGAAAGATTCACCTCTTTCCTCCTATCATGTGCTCTCACAGGGAAACAAAGATTCACCTCTCTTCTCCTATCATGTACTCTCACATGGATACAAAGATTCACCTCTCTCCTCCTATCATGTACTCTCACATGGATACAAAGATTCACCTCTCTCCTCCTATCATGTACTCACACATGGATACAAAGATTCACCTCTCTCCTCCTATCATGTACTCTCACATGGATACAATGATTCACCTCTCTCCTCCTATCATGTACTCTCACATGGGTACAAAGATTCACCTGTCTCCTCCTATCATGTACTCTCACATGGATACAATGATTCACCTCTCTCCTCCTATCATGTACTCTCACATGGGTACAAAGATTCACCTCTCTCCTCCTATCATGTACTCTCACATGGATATAAAGATTCACCTCTCTCTCACATGGGTACAAAGATTCACCTCTCTCCTCCTATCATGTACTCTCACATGGATATAAAGATTCACCTCTCTCCTCCTATCATGTACTCTCACGTGGATACAAAGATTCACCTCTCTCCTCCTATCATGTACTCTCACATGGATACAAAGTTTCACCTCTCTCCTCCTATCATGTACTCTCACATGGATACAAAGATTCACCTCTCCTCCTATCATGTACTCTCACATGGATACAAAGATTCACCTCTCTCCTCCTATCATGTACTCTCACATGGATACAAAGATTCACCTCTCTCCTCCTATCATGTACTCTCACATGGATACAAATATTCACCTCTCTCCTCCTATCATGTACTCTCACATGGATACAAAGATTCACCTCTCTCCTCCTATCATGTACTCTCACATGGATACAAAGATTCACCTCTCTCCTCCTATCATGTACTCTCACATGGATACAAAGATTCACCTCTCTCCTCCTATCATGTACTCTCACATGGATACAAAGATTCACCTCTCTCCTCCTATCATGTACTCTCACATGGATACAAAGATTCACCTCTCTCCTCTTATCATGTACTCTCACATGGATATAAAGATTCACCTCTCTCCTCCTATCATGTACTCTCACATGGATACAAAGATTCACCTCTCTCCTCCTATCATGTACTCTCACATGGATACAATGATTCACCTCTCTCTCACATGGATACAAAGATTCACCTCTCTCCTCCTATCATGTGCTCTCACATGGATACAAAGATTCACCTCTCTCCTCCTATCATGTACTCTCACATGGATACAAAGATTCACCTCTCTCCTCCTATCATGTACTCTCACATGGATACAAAGATTCACCTCTCTCCTCCTATCATGTACTCTCACATGGATATAAAGATTCACCTCTCTCCTCCTATCATGTACTCTCACATGGATACAAAGATTCACCTCTCTCCTCCTATCATGTACTCTCACATGGATATAAAGATTCACCTCTCTCCTCCTATCATGTACTCTCACATGGATACAAAGATTCACCTCTCTCCTCCTATCATGTACTCTCACATGGATACAAAGATTCACCTCTCTCCTCCTATCATGTACTCTCACATGGATACAAAGATTCACCTCTCCTCCTATCATGTACTCTCACATGGATATAAAGATTCACCTCTCTCCTCCTATCATGTACTCTCACATGGATACAAAGATTCACCTCTCCTCCTATCATGTACTCTCACATGGATACAAAGATTCACCTCTCTCCTCCTATCATGTACTCTCACATGGATATAAAGATTCACCTCTCTCCTCCTATCATGTACTCTCACATGGATACAAAGATTCACCTCTCTCCTCCTATCATGTACTCTCACATGGATACAAAGATTCACCTCTCTCCTCCTATCATGTGCTCTCACATGGATACAAAGATTCACCTCTCTCCTCCTATCATGTACTCTCACATGGATACAAAGATTCACCTCTCTCCTCCTATCATGTACTCACACATGGATACAAAGATTCACCTCTCTCCTCCTATCATATACTCTCACATGGATACAATGATTCACCTCTCTCCTCCTATCATGTACTCTCACATGGGTACAAAGATTCACCTCTCTCCTCCTATCATGTACTCTCACATGGATACAATGATTCACCTCTCTCCTCCTATCATGTACTCTCACATGGGTACAAAGATTCACCTCTTTCCTCCTATCATGTACTCTCACATGGATATAAAGATTCACCTCTCTCTCACATGGGTACAAAGATTCACCTCTCTCCTCCTATCATGTACTCTCACATGGATATAAAGATTCACCTCTCTCCTCCTATCATGTACTCTCACGTGGATACAAAGATTCACCTCTCTCCTCCTATCATGTACTCTCACATGGATACAAAGATTCACCTCTCCTCCTATCATGTACTCTCACATGGATACAAAGATTCACCTCTCTCCTCCTATCATGTACTCTCACATGGATACAAAGATTCACCTCTCTCCTCCTATCATGTACTCTCACATGGATACAAAGATTCACCTCTCTCCTCCTATCATGTACTCTCACATGGATACAAAGATTCATCTCTCCTCCTATCATGTACTCTCACATGGATACAAAGATTCACCTCTCTCCTCCTATCATGTACTCTCACATGGATACAAAGATTCACCTCTCTCCTCCTATCATGTACTCTCACATGGATATAAAGATTCACCTCTCTCCTCCTATCATGTACTCTCACATGGATACAAAGATTCACCTCTCTCCTCCTATCATGTACTCTCACATGGATACAATGATTCACCTCTCTCTCACATGGATACAAAGATTCACCTCTCTATTCCTATCATGTACTCTCACATGGATATAAAGATTCACCTCTCTCCTCCTATCATGTACTCTCACATGGATACAAAGATTCACCTCTCTCCTCCTATCATGTACTCTCACATGGATACAAAGATTCACCTCTCTCCTACTATCATGTACTCTCACATGGGTACAAAGATTCACCTCTCTCCTCCTATCATGTACTCACACATGGATACAAAGATTCACCTCTCTCCTACTATCATGTACTCTCACATGGATACAAAGATTCACCTCTCTCCTCCTATCATGTACTCTCACATGGATACAAAGATTCACCTATCTCCTCCTATCATGTACTCTCACATGGATATAAAGATTCACCTCTGTCCTCCTATCATGTGCTCTCACAGGGATACAAAGATTCACCTCTCTCCTACTATCATGTACTCTCACATGGATACAAAGATTCAACTCTCTCCTCCTATCATGTACTCTCACATGGATATAAAGATTCACCTCTCTCCTCCTATCATGTACTCTCACATGGATACAAAGATTCACCTCTCTCTTCCTATCATGTACTCTCACATGGATACAAAGATTCACCTCTCTCCTCCTATCATGTACTCTCACATGGATATAAAGATTCACCTCTCTCCTCCTATCATGTACTCTCACATGGATACAAAGATTCACCTCTCTCCTCCTATCATGTACTCTCACATGGATACAAAGATTCACCTCTCTCCTCCTATCATGTGCTCTCACATGGATACAATGATTCACCTCTCTCCTCCTATCATGTACTCTCACATGGATACAAAGACTCACCTCTCTCCTCCTATCTTGTACTCTCACATGGATACAACGATTCACCTCTCTCCTCCTATCATGTGCTCTCACATGGATACAACGTTTCACCTCTCTCCTCCTATCATGTACTCTCACATGGATACAAAGATTCACCTCTCTCCTGCTATCATGTACTCTCACATGGATACAACGATTCACCTCTCTCCTCCTATCATGTACTCTAACATGGATACAAAGATTCACCTCTCTCCTCCTATCATGTACTCTCACATGGATACAAAGATTCACCTCTCTCCTCCTATCATGTGCTCTCACATGGATACAATGATTCACCTCTCTCCTCCTATCATGTGCTCTCACAGGGATACAAAGATTCACCTCTCTCCTCCTATCATGTACTCTCACAGGGATACAAAGATTCACCTCTCTCCTCCTATCATGTACTCTCACATGGATACAAAGATTCACCTCTCTCCTCCTATCATGTACTCTCACATGGATACAATGATTCACCTCTCTCCTCCTATCATGTACTCTCACATGGATACAAAGATTCACCTCTCCTCTTATCATGTACTCTCACATGGATACAAAGATTCACCTCTCTCCTCCTATCATGTACTCTCACATGGATACAAAGATTCACCTCTCTCCTCCTATCATGTACTCTCACATGGATACAAAGATTCACCTCTCTCCTCCTATCATGTACTCTCACATGGATACAAAGATTCACCTCTCTCCTCCTATCATGTGCTCTCACATGGATACAATGATTCACCTCTCTCCTCCTATCATGTACTCTCACATGGATACAAAGATTCACCTCTCTCCTCCTATCATGTACTCTCACATGGATACAAAATTCACCTCTCCTCCTATCATGTACTCTCACATGGATACAAAGATTCACCTCTCTCCTCCTATCATGTACTCTCACATGGATACAAAGATTCACCTCTCTCCTCCTATCATGTACTCACACATGGATACAAAGATTCACCTCTCTCCTCCTATCATGTACTCTCACATGGATACAATGATTCACCTCTCTCCTCCTATCATGTACTCTCACATGGGTACAAAGATTCACCTCTCTCCTCCTATCATGTACTCTCACATGGATACAATGATTCACCTCTCTCCTCCTATCATGTACTCTCACATGGGTACAAAGATTCACCTCTCTCCTCCTATCATGTACTCTCACATGGATATAAAGATTCACCTCTCTCTCACATGGGTACAAAGCTTCACCTCTCTCCTCCTATCATGTACTCTCACATGGATACAAAGATTCACCTCTCTCCTCCTATCATGTACTCACACACGGATACAAAGATTCACCTCTCTCCTCCTATCATGTGCTCTCACATGGATACAATGATTCACCTCTCTCCTCCTATCATGTACTCTCACATGGATATAAAGATTCACCTCTCTCCTCCTATCATGTACTCTCACATGGATATAAAGATTCACCTCTCTCCTCCTATCATGTACTCACACACGGATACAAAGATTCACCTCTCTCCTCCTATCATGTGCTCTCACATGGATACAATGATTCACCTCTCTCCTCCTATCATGTACTCTCACATGGATATAAAGATTCACCTCTCTCCTCCTATCATGTACTCACACACGGATACAAAGATTCACCTCTCTCCTCCTATCATGTACTCTCACGTGGATACAAAGATTCACCTCTCTCCTCCTATCATGTACTCTCTCATGGATACAACGATTCACCTCTCTCCTCCTATCATGTACTCTCACATGGATACAATGATTCACCTCTCTCCTCCTATCATGTGCTCTCACATGGATACAAACATTCACCTCTCTCCTCCTATCATGTACTCTCACATGGATACAAAGATTCACCTCTCTCCTCCTATCATGTACGCTCACATGGATATAAAGATTCACCTCTCTCCTCCTATCATGTACTCACACACGGATACAAAGATTCACCTCTCTCCTCCTATCATGTGCTCTCACATGGATACAATGATTCACCTCTCTCCTCCTATCATGTACTCTCACATGGATATAAAGATTCACCTCTCTCCTCCTATCATGTACTCACACACGGATACAAAGATTCACCTCTCTCCTCCTATCATGTACTCACACACGGATACAAAGATTCACCTCTCTCCTCCTATCATGTACTCTCACATGGATACAAAGATTCACCTCTCTCCTCCTATCATGTACTCACACACGGATACAAAGATTCACCTCTCTCCTCCTATCATGTGCTCTCACATGGATACAATGATTCACCTCTCTCCTCCTATCATGTACTCTCACATGGATACAAAGATTCACCTCTCTCCTCCTATCATGTACTCTCACATGGATACAAAGATTCACCTCTCTCCTCCTATCATGTACTCTCACATGGATACAATGATTCACCTCTCTCCTCCTATCATGTACTCTCACATGGATACAATGATTCACCTCTCTCCTCCTATCATGTGCTCTCACATGGATACAAAGATTCACCTCTCTCCTCCTATCATGTACTCTCACATGGATACAAAGATTCACCTCTCTCCTCCTATCATGTACTCTCACATGGATACAATGATTCACCTCTCTCCTCCTATCATGTACTCTCACATGGATACAAAGATTCACCTCTCTCGCATACATCTTGGTTTTGGCATCCATGTCTTGAACACACAATCAAAGATTCAGTCATGATCCTCTATGATATGATGATATTTATAGTATAAACTGCAGCAAATTACCATCCATGGCAGAAAAGCATAGAGCAACATACACAAACAGTAAATCAAACAATATACTTCAGTCTATAAACAAACACTTGATAAAACAAAAATATTTTCTGGTAACCTCTTCACAGCCAAAAAAAAAAAAAATACTTACTCATTACCATCCAATGTAATTGCAGCGATGGCTTAAGTAACATCTGCCTTTTGAGCTGCTCTTCCCCACATCTACAACAGTAAACTCTACATTAGAGTCAAATATGTTGTTAGGGCACTTGGCCCCTAATGACTTCATGGAAAAAATTCAGACTGGCCAGAATCAGTTATTACTATTCTATAGCATGCAGGGCAGGTGTTAACATTTTGGGACACCTAGCAAATGTTAAGTTGGGGTCTTCCTAGGCACTTCTACTCTAAGTATCATCCCTCCTAAGCAACCTTTTGATTCATGCAGCAAAGTTTTGGGTGTAGTACGCACAGACTGACCTGTAGCGACAATGTGCTTACATTACAACAGGCCTGTGTACCACACAATGTTGGCCCAGCTCAAAAAGGGACATTCACAGTTACTGGTGTTTAGTTGCAACAATGAGACATTATAAAAACTCTAGGTCTGAACTTAGGTGAAATGGTGCCCTAGGCACAGCCTACTGTTTCAGCCCCCGCCAATACCCACACCCACTCACATCCTCCAATCCTCTGCTCTTCTGTTTTTTCCCATCTTGGGCTCTCCATACCACGCACATTACTTTTTTCTTCCTTCTCTCACATTTTGCCTTACTCTTCAGCTTTTTCAAGAAGCCATAACTTTCTATGTGTTGTGAAGTGCATTTTAATTTTTTTTCTTTTTATACAAATTTTTCATCCAATGATGGTTTGAACAGAAATTATGATTCAGGAAAAAAAATGTTCAAAGCTGACAAAATAGTAGCTCACAATAAACTAGGAAGCCTATTACTGTAAGAACACACAGGTCCTATGTAGGAATACTACCTCCCTAACCCTCTAAAAATGACAGTCACTGCCTAGGCATCTCTCTGTCATTTAACTGGGATGAAAGCAAAGGCTCAAATGGCCACAGTCATGTATTTCAAGTGACTGCTGGCATCTGACATGCATAAACATAGCATAACTCCTCGCTCCTCACCCCTAAGGCAGCCAGCTGTATATACATGCCTGATGTGTGATTGTGAAGAAAGTGAAAAAAAATGTGATTACAGTACTGCATTCTACTTTGTTGCTCCTAGACAGGACACTGCCCCTGCACAAGCTATAGTAACCATCTTTGTATACCTCCGACGTCTGTGACAAAAGTAAAAGAAACAATGACTACACTGTCTCCAGCCCAAAAACAAGCTATAATGTCTTCCTGTTCACACCTCTAATGTTTGGCAGTGATGAAAACTAAAGTAGTTACAACACAATTCCCAACCCTCCACATCTCCTACAGCAGCTTTCTGTACATACATATCTGGGCAGGGGCTGTTTTTTGAATGGGCACGGTTGAGAGCAGGTACCGTTATCAGCTTTATTGTAACAGGGACTTATCACAGCCCTACTCAGGTTAAAGAGTATAATCAGAAAATAAATACATTTTTTTTCTTCTCATTCTCCCCAACTAGCAAAATCTTTTATGTGATCCCCCCTCCCCACATAGTCAAGTATAAGGGAGCCCCCTGTATTCAATTTATAAGGTCTGGAGTGTGGGGGGCCACCAATCTCCTAGATGATCTGTGTCTGAATGTTCTTTGATATATTTATGCCTTATTTATGAAGTATAATTACTTGTTAGCTATACTTTCAGTGATACCCAGACGAATAACGTATGTATCCTGGTAATATTGGGTATGTGAACAGATGAAAATCAGTGATTGTTTTTACACACACACACACACACACACACACACACACACACACACACACACACACACACACGCGTGCACACACACACACACACACACTCACACACAGTGCTTTTGCATAAACCATAGAAATACTAATTTGTACTTATTTCAGCAAAAAGCAATACATTAACACTGGTACTGCCATATCAGATCAGTGACTGTTGTTTAGCACTCATCAATCAGCAGCAGGGTTAAGTCACTTTTATTTACCTCACTGAGGAGTAATGCATGCTTGTCACTGTCTCTGATTTCACAGACCTTCCCTGATTTTGCTCATAATATTGCTCTGTCCTTCATAAAAATTTTAATTTGCTGATAAATCATTCAGGATTACAGACAGTCACTAAATCAAGACATCAGAGTTTTAAACATTTTATTGTCCAAAAAATGCATGCTGATGCAAAAGATGGTATTCTATTAACATTTTAAATGAATTACAATAATATTTAAAATGTGCTCCTGATTTTGAGCCTTTATTCTACTATTATTTTTGACATTCCGCTGAATTCTTCAGCAAAGAAATTGAGAATTATAGTATCTGGTGTTCTGCCAGTACTTATAAAACTCCCTGAAAGAAGAAAGAAAAAAGAAAAAAAAAACATCTTTGAAGATTGGAAAGTATCAGCGCTTCTTAAAATTCAAGGTCTGCACTGACATTTGCCAGTTTGAGCTGCTGACCTCTGTAGTCCTTACCTTGCTCATTTAGCTTTATCCTAACAGGGTCATAACACAGCTGTGTTCAGGTTAAAGAGTGCAATCAGGAAATTAGCACATTTTTCTACTGATCAGACTCCATCCAGCAGCAGCATTTGTTTTAGTGGAGAGAATGTCTACCAGCAGGGTTTACCTAAGCCAGGGGCACCTTGTAGGTGGTAAAATATTTAATGGAATTATGAAGCCTGTTACTTGATGAAACACAGTTACTATAACCAGAGATATCTTTGAATTTGAAAGGAGATATAAATAAGAGTTATTATCCAACTGCTGTACTAGCTTTTGCTGGTTTGACAAAATATCAAGCTGTGGCTGGGGACCCCAGGAATAGGGTACCCCAAGTGACCACTGGGTTTACTGGTGTCAAAAAACAGCTATGAAAGCATGACAGATATGTCGGACAGTTTTATTAGAGGCACCTGCCTAATCACAGATGATCTGGCTCTCTTTGCATCCAATGGGAAATCGTCTTGCTGGAGAGCCTTCCGACTGTGGTAGAACCAAAAAACTCACATTTGGTGATGACCAGTCATTAAGAGACAAAATGAAGGTTTAGTTTGAAAAAGAACAATGCTGTCACTAGAAACTTGGGACATCCCCTGACCCCCTCCGAGGGAAGCCTGTTACTCACACTCACTCAGACAGTTGGTTGAGCCCTCTATTTGGAGAAGGGGGTTGGGCGACTGTAAGACATAAGAAAAAAAACCCCTCTGCTTCTGCTGCAGAAGTAAAGTAGTAGAACAAACCTATTCATGAAGCGTCTAAGCACACTCATCACAGCTCTAAGAGGCCATTTCCAACTGTCACAAGAACAGTGATACATTCAAAAATAAGACCGTGTGGTGAAATTCCCATATAAACCAACTTCACAGGAAAGAGAAAAAGCTCAGTACTCTTTGTAAGAAAACAAATCTCTCTCTCTCTCTGACTATAAAAGCAAGTTAAAAGCATTAAGCAAGACCCTTATGCACACATTTATAGAGT
This sequence comes from Protopterus annectens, assembly GCF_019279795.1. Taxonomy (NCBI): domain Eukaryota; kingdom Metazoa; phylum Chordata; order Ceratodontiformes; family Protopteridae; genus Protopterus; species Protopterus annectens. Next base: position 449,135,266 of record NC_056732.1, on the reverse strand, counting down.
GCAAAGCCACTTACGAATTTAGAAATACGATCAATATTAAAGACAATCACAAGGCATTATTTAGATATATTAGTAAACTCAGAAGTAAGATCCAGTTCTACTTGGATCTTATATCCAATAGTATATCTCACGCTGACCCAGAAATGATAGCTAATATCCTTGCTGATAAATTTAACTCCAACTTCACACCTGCCACACTACCTATCTCTTCACAATTTCCCACCTGCTATCATCCTTGTTCAAGTGGTTTCTGCTTTGTCCAAAACTAAAAACATGCTTCCAAGTATCACACATCACACAGCCCAGCCTCTCCTGTATAACCACAGGCCATATACCTGACATGAAGAAAAGCCACAGCTGTGCCCTTTCATAAAGGAGGCCCCACAACAGACCTGGCAATCACGGGCCTATCAGTCCCAGTAGCAGTATATGTAAAACTATGGAATGCATTACCGCTGAACTAACTAATGCTCCAACTGGTATCACAGCTGCTAATTAAAATCGGGTCACCTAGTTCATAATCACAGCTTATTCCTCTACACTGACACAGCTGTTGTTCACTGGATTACTTTCTGTTTTTTTTTGACAGCCAGACAGGTAGCTTTTTTATTTATTTAACTGGGTACATGAAATGGTCCTTCTCTGACTTCTTTTCCACCACAATGCTGGCATCAAGGTTAAACACAATATATTTGGTTAATTTATTGTAGCCAATTGATCAAAATACTTTTGGGAGGAAAGTCGAGTTTCTGTCGGGGAAAAAAAAAACACACAGACAATGACCAAACGTGAGACTGAATCCTAGCTTCTGGAAGCATGATGTGGAGACATTGTCACTGTGTAAGCACCCTGCACAGTCCACACTGTGTAAGCACCCTGCACAGTCCACAGAGTCTTGCATCTGTATGTTGCCTTCACTGACATACTCTCTTACACTACAGCCGTGAAAAACATACAGTACATGTTTCAAAGAGAACTAACTAACAAGCTGATCATTCATTATTAGGATGCCCTTTTCATCACCTTGCAGCTCTTACGGCCAGTAATTCTGTGATGATTTATTTCTGAAAAAACACCCCCATTTTAGCATCAGTGGGCCATTACAATATCTTATATTTTGATTGACAATGCAAACTACAGTATTCCTGACATTCTTGTTATGGCGCAGCTAATTGCCTTTCAAAAATAGTAAGTACAAAGACTTTCAGATGATAGCTCTTGCAGTTTCCAGCCCTCAGACATGGACAGGGAAGATCCATAAGCTGAATGTGACCTACCTACACACTAAGGAGTCACCATGTCAGACACTTGCCCTCACACTCTGCCTTCCAACGTCACTCCTAACTCTCCTGCTCCTATTGTGCAGAACTACTCTCTGGAACAACATGAACTCCTCCTGGAGAAGGCCTGCAAAGCAGCTGATTCACAAAAACAACAGAAGAATTCACGCATTATTGGATCCAACGGTCTGCACAGAACAAAATGGAGTGGGGATCTCAAACTCACAGCCCTCAGGCCACAAGAAACCCTCAACCCATCACAATTCTGTGTATGAGAAGCTACAGCATTACATTTCTAGCTGCAGCTGTTATTGTTCTTTATGTTTTGGTTGCAGATAGTTGCCTTTGGCTGAGGGTTTTACTCCTTGCACAGTCTTCATGGTTATTTCAATTTCAGACCTCTGGGGTACAGCATTAAAGAAATAACTGAAAGACAAAATCGTATCTGGATTACCTCCCTAACTATTACCAAAATCTGCCCTCATTCTTGACAACTTTATAACATCCCCAACACGTATATATTCTTCTTTATCTTACAACCTAGTTTCAGAACAACCTCTGTGTCACAGCTGCTAAACCAACTCCCACCTAATTTTCTCTCAAGGAAAATGCAAGGTCATTTCACAAATAAAACTCTTCCTTTTTAATTCCCAGAGTTGCTTTGGGCAGTTGCTTTAGGCAGGCATTCTGTCCATCTCTGTCAGCCCTCCCATTCCATCAGACAAATCTTGCTCCACAAGACTGGCAAACTCAATAATGATTTGTGACAGTTTAAGTGCTTACTATGCAAATAAAATTACATTGAGGTCATTTGGTTTTCAACAAAGAACTGCTCACATGAACTAGAAATATGTGCCCATATGTTTACAGATGATATATACATTCAAGAATTTTGAACAATATGGGAAGAACCCTCATATGAACAGCTTATAAATTTTGGATGGACAGTGAAAAAACAGGGAAACAGATTGGAAAATATACAGCATGTATAACACTAAGTTTATATCTAATTACACAGCATGTATAACACTAAGTTTATATCTAATTACACTCAACAATACTTCATTTTGCAATGCAGATGTTTACAGTGTATACCATTAAATATAAAAAAAAAAAAAATGATAACTTCACTGAAGCCATCAAGAAGAGGTAGAAACTCTTCCCCTTTCGGCTGCTCCTATTAGGGGTTGCCACAGCGGATCATTGTTAAGCGGAGGTAGAAACTGTTTTTGGAAAATGTTACTTGTCACAGAAACACAGAGCTGCATAAAATGCCAACAGCACTGAAGATACTGTGTTGTAGTTTTCTTTATTATATGTAAACCATTTTACTGAACACATTTAAAATTCCCTTACTTCTGCATATAAACAGGCACCACTTTGTATGCCAGGTACTGTAGAAAAAGGATGGAATGAACACCAAATAAGTGCAGAACGAGTGAGTGAGCCTTGCAGTTAAGGGATACTATATATGGCAGTCTTACTAGTAAGAAGCTATACCAGTTCTGTAAATGCACATTACAGCACATGAGACAAAGCTCCTTTTGAAAATGCAACAACAGTGGATAGCCTTATACTTACAGACTTTAATACATTAAGAATATGAGCTGGAGAAAAAAAAAGAGTAGCAAAAAATCACATTGTTTGGAACAGGCAGCTCTGTCATCCTTACAACAAAGTTCCTCGAATTTTGAAAGACTTGCTTAGGTTGTTTTACTGTTGCTTGGGCACTAGGACAGACCCAGACTGGTACAGGAGTCTGTTCACAACCATCCAAAGCATGGTACAGCCTCCTGATACAACATGCTTCCAAAACAGGCATAGCTGAGCTAAGTCCCCACAAGGAGAAAGAATCACTTTACAGTCAGAATGTAGGTACTTAAGATTCTTGGAGCAAATAAGAACCTTTGCATATAATGGCTGAAGACACACTGTGAATATGGAATTACATTCCACAAAAATGTTGTTAAATAGTATACCATATATATATATATATATATATATATATATATATATATATATATATATGATATACCACCGTATCACCATAACACTAGCCTTCCAACTTTACAAATTAGATAAACTAACCAACTTTGCTGCCAGTGACCTCAGACATTGAAACCTAACTGCTTTTATGCCATCCAAGCTATCTTGTTCACCTGCATGTATATTAAATAACCTTGTTATTTACACTAGTCAAATGTTTTCTTTGCAATTCTCAAATGAAAATGTAAACAGAATGTTTTACTTTGTATCTCAAGTCAAAAATATTTACTTTGTATTTCTCTAATGTAAATGTAACTCAAATGACCATTGTACCTATGCTTTAGCAAGTGTTTTACCTTATATGTTGTTAACTGTACTAGTTTGTGGAGCTTTTCTCCCTGGGCCTCCACTGAAAATGGGTTCCTGACCCAGTAGGACTTTCCCGGTCAACAAATGCCAAATTAATAAATAATCTATATGTATATATAAACCTCGAAGATACAATGCAGTATTACTTCACTATGCAGCACAATTTAAAGCATTTTCAGCCTTCCAGTAAGGCAGTACGTCATACTTATGAGGCGAGAAGCAGTTACGAACTTAAATTTCCTAGATAAGGATGCCACCAGGCACAGGTTAAGTGCCATCTTCATCCACCACTCACTCACTTTCTTAGGGCTTCACCTCACCTGTTGATACACCTGTATTTTTGTTAGTTTACAGCACTCACTCAGGCCATATATCTGACAGTAGGTGTACTCTGTGACTTTGATTGTTATACATGTTCACAATTCATGCACAGCACAGTACGTCAACTGAAACACATGCACTGCCGAACAAAATGCCACTTCATGCATTTCCACCATCCTGTTAGGGTTTATGGCAGCCCTAGATAAGGTGAGTAAATAATGTGCTAGGCAAAGAAAAACACTCTTCGTGGAAGTAGGATGATGTGTGCAAATGATACATTGTTAAAATACTGAGGAAATGCTTAACTATAATATCTACCAGGGGAAGGAGTTCTGTAGGACTTTCCTTTTCCTGTATGTCCATGTGAGATCAAACACACAGGCCAGAGCAGAGTCAATTTCTGCATAACTCCCACCCTTGGTAGGTATTATACCATACCAATATAAGTAAAATACTAATAATTTGCATTCATTTTCCACGTCTCATGAAAACTGAGCATGCGCAATCTCTTAATACTTAGTTTATGCATGGCATGGAAAGGAAACTGGTGTCAAAACAAATTCAGAAAGAGAATTTACTTGTTGCAGAGTAACAGGTTAACACAGAATAAACAGAAATTTTAGACAGATTTTTCCTTTCCTGCTGAGGTGGTAATACAACATTATGTTTGTGATTTGTACATTAACATTTCTTGCTTTTCTGCATTACTGCTGTGATCTTTGTAATCTAGTGGCTATGATTTATGTAATGTCAATGTGTTCCAGGCCAGAAAGTTATTTACTATGCCCAGATCAGTTATACTATCTGATGTCTTTATTATTAAAATCAGATCACATAACCCATGAAATGGTGTAATCGCTTAAAAATGGTCCATCAGTAATAAAATTTAGTTCATCATACTTGGATGTCTAGAAAGGACATGTTAATGCCCTGTTGCTAAGTGAAAGGCAGCAGTATGTACTTTATATAAGACAGGTAGCCTTCATTAATAACCCAGGTATTTATTTTCTTTCTAATTTTTGCAGAATACATTTGGATCTTTCTGAAATGATTAGACAGGGTTCCCATTCTCACCATTATTGGTAAGATCATTTGTATCGGAAGTGTATGAATCAGACACCATACTGACCTCTGGTAGGGTAGTCTGGGAAGCCTTTGGATGTACTGCGGGTTCCAAAACTTCACAGGGTACATCTGTGTCTGATTGGGTAGTTATAATATCAGACCTAGGGCTTTTGAACTTCTTCTTTGGGATAGGTAAGATGCTGGGGGTGGAAGTATCTACCGTTAGCTTGGGCAAGGCACAAACTGTTTGGTCTCCATGTTACTGAAAGTTGTCTATGTAAACTTCTATGTATGGAAGAAAACTGCAGTTTTTATAACTGTGCTCTGCACCTAAACATAAAAGGTACTGGAAGTGGAGACCCTTGTAGGGAATCTGCCTACCACGATTGCACTTTCCCCTCCTAGCTGGTATCTGATAGTATTGCAAACACCAAATATTTTAAGAAAAAGCAAGGAAGGTTCTCCAACAGCGCACTTATCTAAACCAGTGAAGGCAAACAAAACCAACAACCATGTGTAAAACAGATTGATGGTTGTGAGATCTGTTTTTGAACCTGTGGCAGCAGGCTTAAGCCATACAATAGGCTCTATGGCAGGTTTTGCCTTTGGTACCCTGGTCAGACATATAAAGGTTCTTTATCAAGATAAATCAACAGTTTAGAATACTGCAGTGATCTAAGGAAGGACATCCTTGAAGAATACAAAGTAAATGACTCGGGCAGTGTGTAAATAAGCAGCCCTGTAGAAACTAACAGTGGGCCATATGAAGACAGAAGACTATTTGAAAGGCTCTCACTATCACATAGTGGCTGATATAGCCAGATGATGAAAGCATTATATTTAGTTCTCAGATTAATGTCACCACTGGTTAATACACACCAGGACTACAGCAGTAATGCTTGGTGCTAGCACACCACCATTTAGAGGTACCAGTGCATCATAAACAGAAAAATGAAAATGCTACAAACTCCTATGCAAAAGATGGCATTAGCTATGGAAGCATCAGCTGACCTGTTTTCTTGATCACAGCTTTCAGCCTCACAACCCTGACAAAATGACCAATTCTTGACAACATGGCTGACCAGCTGACTTCATTCTCCCTATTCTTAGAAAAGACATAGTAAACTGTAATTTTATTTATGAGTGCACAATATGGCTATGCTCTGGAAATGTCTACTGACAAATAAAAATATGAGGTCTAAACACAAGTAAGGAGGGGGACAGTTCTAGTCCACAGACAAGAGTTTACATGTCAAAGATGCATCACTGTGGTGAGCAATGCAGAGAAGTATTTATTCTTACATCTCACTACTGCAGCTGCAGGATCACTAGGACACTTTCAAGTGGCTCACTGGATCCCCTGGATGCAGAACACTATAATGCAATGCCCTTCTGTACTGTTATTCTAAAGGAGTCTGGATCTGGTAAAAACAGTAAGAGTATAATGCTTGGGGAACATATACATGGTAGATCTAGTGATATGTATGGACATTTCATCCAAATGTACATTTCAGAAAACTCCATTTAGATGAAAGTATAATGAACCCCTGAAGCAGACAGTAGCATTAAGGAATATTTGCCATAACATTATATTGGCTGGTCACTTTTCTGCCTTCTCTGCCTCATCAAAGGAAATGGAGATGGTTAACTTTCCTAATGAAAGTGGTTCTACTAGTACAGCACCTTATATACATCCCTATCAGCTGATCGAGTTTTCATAAACTTGAAATTCATATTGGCGAGATGATATGATTGAATTTCTGAAAACCCGAAGCTTTTGAATGGAGATCCCAGTACAGTGAGGACTGTGAAATTTACCGTTTTCCTCAATGTAGTGCAATCTCAGAGTTGGTATACATAATTAGCAGGGGATGTTGGGGTGCAGGCCCCCCCACCGCAAAACTGTAAAAAGAAAAAAAAGATTTGTGCGTTTTTTTTTTAACGTTCAAGCTTTCAGAAATTTGATCATGACATCTCGCTGATATGAATTTTGAGTTTCAAACTGACTTAGATCCATATATACCCATATATATATATGTGTGTGTGTGTGTGTGTGTGTGTATATATATATATACACACACACACACACACATATATATATATATATATATATATATATATATATATATACACATATACATTATATATATATATATATATATATATATATATACATATATATACACACACACACACACACACACATATATATATATATATATATATATATATATATTTATATATATATTCACAGGTGTTTGCTACACTAACAATCACAAGGGCCTTTTTAAGCCTAGCTATGCATCCCAAATCACTGACAAGTTCTCATACCCTTGTTAAGTGTAAGCATGGGCCTGGGAGATGAACCATTTACAGGTTACTTGTTTGCATCAGAGACATAGGTGCCAAACCAGGGATGAATTTCCGGTTTCCCATCCAACTATCCAAGTTGCACTTGAATTGGATTAGGGAGGAGCTTTCACATGGATGGGGAGCCTGTTCAACAGAAAGTGTAATCTCTGGGATACACACATATCTCTCCAGCAAATCCTATTTATATGACAGGCAAGGTTTAAGTCTTTAAAATGAGTAATTCTGGTACTGTTTGTTTTGTGGATATGCAGGAGATCCATCAGAGTGGGGTCTGACAATGCTCTGTATGCCAGGCATAGATCTCACCTCAAAAGTCTGTAGGAGACAGAATACAGGAATAGGGCCTTGCGGTGGTCTGCATAGGACATACTACTTACACCCTGTATTCTTTTAGCGCGGAAACTCTGTGGATGTTCCAGTTGTTGGATATGCCTGGTTAGGTACATACCAAAGGGATCATTGTACTCAATGACAGGTCTGATGAATGCTGAATACAGTGCAGCAATGACTTCCTTGGACTTAGATGACATACCTTTGTTTATAAGTTGTGCAACATAGAATTATTTCCTCACCATTGTAGACACGTGATGACCAAAGGCTAGATTACTATCTATGTGTGTCCCTTAGTCCCCGACTATCGGGTCAGCTCTAAGGGGTGTGTTGTCAATATGATAGTTACCAGGGATGGATGACTTCCCAAAGGATAATATTATGCATTTTTTGGCATTTAGTTTTAGTTCATGACTCTGACATCAGTTGTTTGTCTGTGTCAGCCCCTCCTGGAGAACATTTGTGTCAATGTGAGATTCAGTGACAGCTCCTGACTTGCAGTCATCTGCAAATTTAGTCAGCTGGAGACCACTGACATTGGCCTTGACTTCTGAGAAGTAAATGCCAAAAAGGAGCGGTCCAAGGACTGATCGCTGAGGGACTTCACTTGTGACTGTCCTCTTTGTAGAGATGGACTCCCCAATTTTAACTTCCTGTGTCCTGTCTGTGAGCCAGTTGGCTATCCACTGGTTGTCATATGGGTTTGTACCTAACCTCTTGGGTTTGTCAATAATGCCCAAGTTGGATATTGTGTCAAATGCCTTGGCCAGATCAAAGTAGGCAGTGTGAACGATTTTGCCCTCATCCATTGCTTTGGTGACCTTCTCAAAGAAGTCCACCAGGTTGAGTAGGCATGATCTCCCCTTGAAGAAACCAAACTGGTTTGGGTCCAGTTTCTGGAGGTTTACTATATCTCTATCAATCATCCCCATGATAATTCTTTCCATGGCTTTACATATAAGACTAGTGAGACTTATGGGTCTGTAGTTTCCATGGTCTGTAGATGGCCCACCTTTGTGCAGAGGGATGACTGTTGCCTTTCTCCATTCATGAGGAAGAGGCTACAGTTAAATAGTAATTCCAGAGGCACTGATAGGTCATGTTTCATGCTGCTTAGCAGGCATCCTGGGATATTGTCTGGGCCCATTGATGCAGTGTTCTTGGTCTTACAGCATTAAGGACCTGTTCCCTAGTGATAGTAGGGGGAGTTATATTTGATGATACTTCCTGAGGAAATGTTGAGGGGGAGAGGGGAGTAAAGTTGGAGCTGAATTTTATCAGCCAGGAGGTTGCTATATCTTCTGGCTCAGTACAGGTGGCTCCATTTACAATGAGCTCTGCACACAATTGTGCAACACCTTTGAGGTTGTGGACATAGCTAAAGAATGCTTTGTGGTTGTCCTTGGCCTGGGAAGCCAAATTTGGCTTTGGTAGACTTTATTTGTCCTCTGAGTTGTTTGTGTAGTTTAATGACTGCTTTTATCCTTACTTTTTCTGACCAGTCAACAAGCTTGAATTTCAAAATGTTACCATACATATGCCATGAAAGAACTTCAGTGCATGCAAATTTCAAACAAAGAAAAAACCTACTAACATCATTTTTGCAGGGGAGCATGCCCCCCCCAACTAATTACATATACTAATTCCAAGATTGCACAGTCCCAGAGGAAAGGGAATATTCATCTACACAGGGACTGTCTAGTGTACTTGTTGACCATCTGCATTTGTCAAACAAATGTGGTTGAATAAATCAATGTGTGTGTGTGTTTGTATATTTCTACCAAGCAAGCTGATGAACTGCATTTTCTCTTAGGACCTCTTTGGCTTACAAAGTATCAGGAGGAAAAATATGGGCCCATATAGGATTAGTTCCCGACAAATCCGCTTATGAAAGGCACTACCAAACTGTGCTCTTCTTTTCTATTTAATAAAAGACTGGAATCATTACAGAATGCGCCTTGTGCTAGTTAGTCTAAGGAAGAATTCTAAACTGTAACACCGTTCTGGTAACCCATTATTGTGCAGATCTAGCTGTTCTGCCACTCTGGAGTATAAGTCATTTTGGTTGCGAGTTTCTGGCCTAAAATCTTTTGTGACTCAGTTAACTACAGCATCAGATGAGTGACTGCCTTGGGAGTGACATTTATATTCCATTACAACAAAACCTCAATGTACTTAAAGCAGTTTTCAAGGCCAAAAACACTACTTCTACAGGTCTGGATAACATACCAGGATGCCTACTGGTTAGCACTTGTCAGACCCCCTACAGAGGTTAGTCATTATCAGCTTCTAAAAAGGTTTCATGCAAGTCGAATGGAGGACAGCAATAGTCAACTCCGTGCACAAATGTGGGGTATCATTGGACCAAGATAATTATAGATCCATAAGCCTTACCAGCCTCATCTGAAGGGCTATGGAAAGGATCACAAGGTACAGAAATGAATGCAAATATTGTTTCTGTGGTCAGGACTGAAGTGCTTCAGCACCTGATGTATGGTAAAAGTCAGAGCAAGCAGCTTGCTACAGTTGTAAAAGTAAAAAGATTAGGCCTTGCTTTTTTTTTTTTTCTCTTTCCTAAACGTACAGTAGAGATGAAAAATTAGGATTGGGGACCTGGATTGGTCCTGAGGTTAGCAGTGGCAGCCCGATCAGGAAGTGAACTTTTTTTTTTGCTCCTCAACTTACAGCTGAAGGGCACAGGATAAGCCAACTATAGCTCTGAGAATACCAAAAGACAAAGATTTCCATACTGATCTGGCTCCATCTATTTATATATATCTATTGATAAGCCAGGTACTAATGCATCTGATCAATTAAGTCTCAAGTCATAAGTTTCTCAATATTAATAAAGCATGATTTACGAAATCAAATGCCTGTGAAAAACTGTCTATGGCTATGTTTACCAGGAGACTGTACTCCAAACCTCTGATAACGTCTGTATAAAAACTCACACTGCAAATAACCTTTGATCTTTTGATGTGCATAAGCTAAAAATGTTAAACCATTTTCATATAATGTCAAAACAATTTGAGTTATATTAATTGTGCAATTCTGCCTGTGCAAGATAAGAGATTAAAGGGCCTGTACTTTTTCACTAAGGACCTATTGCCTTTTTTATACATAACTCTGATGACTGCTTTTTTCTAATATGATAGAATACTTCTTTGAAATTCTTGGCATAAAAATATTCCTGGAAGACACAAATACAATGCTTGCAAAAATGTCAAGGACTACTTCAATAGCTTTGTCATGCATTACTGCTTATCATTTTCAGCCTATGAATGACCTGCACAGACGTGGTTGCCAGGAGAGGTTCCCCATACACTCAAACACTCTTTAGATGTTTTAAGTTAAATTTTTTCTTCTTCTTTGTCAGACCTGCTCTATGACTACACTGTTTTTAAGCAAGTGGTCTGTTCATTCTAACAAGGATGACAGCCAAGTGCCCCTTGGCTTGGTAGGTCTCCTACAATCCATTAGTTCTTGCTTAGCATTCTTATTTAACCTATTTCCCTTTCCTTAGTAATAGTCATGTGGTAGGCAGTGAGCCAGTTTTGAGGTCCAATGGAGCAACCTTTTCTTGGAGCTCCCCCATCTATGGTGGTTCATGTGAGCCCAGCTAAGTGCTGCTTCTTGTGGAGGTGTGCCTCTGCAGGGTGAGTTCTCCAGCAAGTGTGCTTGTACTGGGGGCACAGCATTTGCTTGGCAGACCCACACTACTTGGATGTAAAATCCAGTGCTTCCCCTAGGTTGTCACCCAAGTGGTAAGCTAGAGCCACCAAGGATGGGTTACTCATCAATGGTCACTCATTCCCATCCTCCCAACCTCACCTATAGCAACACCTAAGCCATTAACTGAATTCTGGTCATCTAGATCATAGTTAGAGCTTCATGCCTTTGTGCCACACAGCTTGAAAGTGGGCGTTAATATTTTCCTATAAATGTCTATATTAATATGAAGAAGCATGTATGTCTTATTCACTTTTACCATCCTTTATGAACTTAAAAGTCCTGCAACTGTCACATTTCTTTATTAAGTTTTAACTCCACATTTTTACATACTTTCCTAAAAGACATTTTCACAAATTTACATTACTTATTAGATTTGATTTGTAGCATTTCAGCTACTACTGTTAAGTCAGCTGATGTGAATTCTAATAGGACCAAGATCTCTTCAGGTTATTCTACAACACTGAAAAGGTAGATTTTATTTTATTTTATTTTCACCTTGCTAAATGGGACAGAGCACTGATCCCACTGGACTCATTTCAGTCTCTGCCAGGGGGAAAACAAAACAATATACATGAAAAAAATGCAATGTATGGACATATTATGTACAAACTGAATATCATAGCTGGCATTTAGGTGGATGGAAGGAAACTCCTACAGCAGAATGGAAGTGGCCTTTCTCCTTCATGTTCTTTTGATGTCTGTCTGTCTCTCTCAAGCACAGGCCTCATAAAGGGTATGCAGAAGAACTACACTTGGTTTCTTCAGCAAAGGCTACCCTGTTTGATTATATTCTCTATTGCATATGACTTGCACCATTTGCTAAAATGAGGTGGTTGCCATGGCTCTCAGGAACCCCCACCCCAAAGTCAGGGACAGCTTATACATTATATACCCAACTGAACACACCAAATTGCTAGGAGTGGAAATAGACAATAAACTAAAATTTGACATTCACATATCCATGACCATAAAAAAGTCCACAAAAAACTAGGAGCGTTATACAGAAATAAGCAACTTCTCACCAAAACAGCAAAGATTACAATAGCAAATTCCCACCTTAACTCCACCCTACTTTATGCATCTCCAATATATACTAACCTAAGGCAATGCGATCAAAACAAGCTAGAGACCTGCTACAACAAAATCGCCAAATTCGCCACAGGGGCATCCTACCGTAGTCACCACTGTCTCTCACTTGCTGAACTGGGCTGGCTTGAACTCCCTTACCGCCTTCAATGGTATCAACTCTCACTTGCCCACAAACTAGTAAACCATCCACTAAATATCCCATCCCACCAGAATCTACTCCAGTCCTATTGCACCACCAGACCACTAAGATCCAGCAACAAAAATCACTTGCAGATCACTAAAGCCAATAACTCTGCTGGTGAAGCACTATTCTCTTGCACCATAGCCAAATTATGGAACTCCCTCCCACCCACAATTACCTCCATACCATCATGCACCCACTTCAAAACTTTACTAAAAGCGCACCTAAAAACAAGCTGGCTATGCCCTTGCAACTCCCACTCTAATATCACCACCCCCATCCAACCACTACCTTTCTTTCCACTCCACTAACTACCTTGATTATAGCAAGCTCAGATGCTCATAAGCCTAGTACTTATTATACAGCAGGAACTTCTTATTGTAACATTTGTTAATGTCTGTTATGTACTTCACAGATAAAGATTCTAGTTGTCTACTGATGTACTATGTTCTTCATCTGTAAATATGTTGTAAGTAATTGCTATGTAAATTGTTAATCGCTATGTAATCCAATGTAACTACTGTTTGTTTATTTTAACTGTGGAGCTTTTCTCCCCGGACCTCCGCTGAAAATGGACCTACATCCAGTCGGACACTCCCGGTCAACAAATATAAATAAATAAATAAATATTACTCTAGCAACATTCTAAGTTTATAAGAGCAACACTTAAATTTGTCCCCTATTTTCCAACTTTGTACCCCCATTATTTTTAGCTTTGTCCATACTTCTTACACTTAGAGGATGGGAAGTATCCACTAAACCCTGTGGTATTCCTACTGGCTACTGGTTCAAACTGCCTCGCCTAATCAATGCCTTCTGTTGACTCACTATCAGCCAGTTCCCTAGCCACGTTACCATCTTGGTTCCATCCCCCATTTCTGTCAACTCTGTTATCAGCATTCTGTAAGCAATGATGTCACATGCCAATTTAACTACAACTACAGCATATTCACAGTATCTCCTTGTCTGATCCAGCTATGAAGCACTTACAAAGCTACTTCAAAGTGACTTTGCAAAAAACATGCAGAATGACAGGCTGTATTCTGATGTTGTTGTTGTTGTGTCTTTCGGCTTTTCCCGGTTAGGGGTCGCCACAGCGGAACTCCGGTCTGCTAATGATTGGCAGTAGATTTTTACGTGCCGAGTTGCCAGCCCTGATGCACAACCTTCAACGAAGGTACGCCCATTCACGCATGTCTCCACACAGAAGACGCTCTAGCTGAGAATCGAACCGGACAGCGTCTTACTGTGAGGCGACAATGTTACCGCCAGCACCACCACCACAGATAGGCTGTATTCTGATAGGACCATATAACTGAACAAGAACCTGCATTATTGTTATTGTTCACATGCATACATATATTACCTTCTTTTGGTAGCAGTAATGAAACAGACCTACAGATGGCGGATGTGTTTCAGATACAGTAATGGTTTGTCTGTCATATAGTTATTTACATAGTTAGTTCAAAAAACTTAGATCCTGTTCTCATTGTTGAAAATGTTCAGGCTGCTCCTTCCATGGAATCTGTGTCACACAGTAAAGTTTTAGCAATGTTAAAGGTGTTTCACTTTTTTTTATAACATAACTGAATCTAAAATGCATAACCTTGTCTAAAGCCACAATGTATTCATCTGCCTGATAGACTTTTTTCTTAATAAAACACTTCAGGTGTTAAGACTGCATTCTCAGTCACCATTCATTCATCTCTTCATTTATGTTACCAAGTTGTATCACTGAGCTATAAGCCCATTTACAGAGGCAGCTTAATGGGAAAAGTCATACATACATTACATAAAATTACAGATAGTGTTAACCTGTCTTGTAGTAGAGAAATACAAACAATAAGTGCAGCTAGTAACATAACCGGTATCGGCAGCTTACAGAGAACAAGAGTACATCACAAGCAACAAGTTAATTACTCCAAGACAGACAGAAACCATCGGTAGTACATACAGCTGGATAATATGCTGTAGGCGCAAGTTATGTGAGGCAAGATATAACGAAGGTGGTCTGTCAGCAGCAGGACTTTACAAATAAAAAAAAAAAAGTTAACAGATCCAAAATTACCTCACCACAAGCACTCATGCCCAGACTACTACAACTCTTTTTGAAGCTCCCTTTCCTTTTCACAGTGTTAGCCCTCACAGGTAATGGAACACAGCAGACATTTTGGTGTGTAAAATGAGGACATGTATAATGTAAGCAGTAGTCTCAGATGTTCAGGAAAAAAGTAATCAAACTACTATTTCTCCACAGCTAGCCATCTGCTTTGAAAGTAGGCAAGATTTACTTATTTATTTATATTTTTCCATTTGTTAACCATTTGTATGGGCTGTTCCAGGAATGCTTTTCAATGAAGACCCAAAGGCAAACAAAACTATGCAACAGAGTGACTTCAGGAACAAAACAATTACATTGCAAAGGAAATAACTAGATAATCAGAAATAATGCACAGCACATCTGAAAACAAACAATATCATACATTACTATATTATTATTATATTAAGTTTGGTCCTCCCGGAACTCATTGTTATCAGCCAGGCCCCCAGTACTAAATGCCCATGCTGGGCCTACCAGCTACTCTCCAACCCCCCCAGACTTACTCAGTATTTATCTGGGGTTGGTCATGGATTCTGAGAGTATCCTGGAGGCTTGACTTGTATGTGCTTCTGTCCAGAGAGATCTTTGTTTCTGACCTACCAACTCCATTTTCTCCCATCTATACTCATTGATCACGGTTGAGGGCAACTTCTCTCTTTGGATCTTGCCCCCTTTAGGGAGCATATCAACAAGTACACACTCATCCCTTTCCTGCCACTGCCTCAGCTGCTCGACACACTAATTGAACCCAGGTCGGCTGGCCGTAGTCAGAGCTTTATCCATCTACGCCACAGAATCGGCTATCATCCATTAATATATATTGACATTATACAGAAAGTGGTTTAAAGACTGCAGGACTACAGGACAGCATTCAAACACGTAAATATTATAAACAAAAAAGGCTGGAGTTTGGAATATCAAGAACAAAGAATCATATAAACACAGGGCTAGTTAAGTACATGCACAACAAAGACAATATAGGAAGCATCTCTTTTGTACAACATGCCTGCTTTACCCACCTGATCATCTCTGCCACTGATTTTGCTCAATGATTCAATATCAGAATAACATCCAAGGCTTTTTTTGGGCCAGTACGGCATACTGGCACCTCTGCTGCCCTGTTTCTTTAAAAAAAAAAACCTTTTTTAAGAGCGTTCTTCTTTAAGAACGCCCTTTGTGTTGGGTCGCACAGATGCAGAAGACCTTCTGTGTCTGTCCAACCAATCATTTACATCTTCCTAGTCCGTGTGTGCAAAATTTGAATTCCTGAAGACGTTTGGACTGTGGACAGTGAACGGACAAGTTAGTGGTAGGTGTGCGTGTGTGTTTACGTTTTTAAGAGGAATGTGTGCGCAAAAAATAGGTAGGCGGGTGTGTGTGTGTATATAAGAAGTAGTTAGGTGATTTAATTCTCATTTTTTTCTTTCAAAGTCTGAAAAACCTTGCTGCACTCTGTTTCCTAAGCTGCTGAGTTCAAAAGAGGTGGTTTTCTTTCTGAAATATGTATAATTCTCAGGAGACCTTTCCATGAACATATGTGTCTAAACTAAAGACTTGTATATAAAATATCTGTTATTATCCCTAGTTGATTTCATAACACCTTGACTTTATGACATCATGGTGCTTACCATAACAACAGGCTGTTAAGTGACAGTTGCATACGGAACACAGGAGAATCAGAGACACTTCAAAGGACTGTAAAATAAAACAGAGTATAATGCTTGAAGATGGGTGATTAATGAGGAAATATATGAATACTTGAAAAGTGCCATGACCCAAAAACCTCAAATGGAAAGTTCAGGGGGATTATCAGGAAAACAAACATGAAAGCACTGTGTAAGACTGAAGCTTAAATATACTTCTTCAGTTTTACTTCTTTTTTTTCATTCTAATTGATACATTTACTTACATCTTTTCCATTGTTTCACTTACGCAGAATCTCTTATCTCCTTGTAACTTCTATACCTGTGCTATAGTTTGAGTCTGGCACGGCAGTAAGATAACATCCAATGAGGTAGCAATGGAATACAGAATATGTGTGAGTGAGTTACTCTGGTATAAGGCAGGCTTAAAATGGAGTAAGCCAATTACACCATTAATTTTTCTGGAACTGGGGAAGGCTTGCATTGGAATAAGTCACTTACACAAAGTGTAAGTCTTTTGGAATTGAGCCCCATATGTCTGCAATACACTACACTAGTAAAACATTACTAAATGAAAAAACAACAGTAGCACAAAAAATGTTACCTAGATTTCAAAATATTTTAAAAGCTGACAAATGGTATAGAAAGAAATGATATATCTATATTCTTTAACTATCTATAGTCAGAATCTAAACTCTACTCATTTTTGTAGAAGTGTATCTAAGCCTAATATGGGAACCACAGACTGTACACAGCATTAAATAATTTACTTATTTGTTTTAATAAACTTCAGTTTTGGGAAAACTTTAAATCGTTCCTTATAGTATAAAATAAGAGTGATCATTATTGCAATATTTATGGCTGAGATACCAGACAGAGTAGGAACTTACTGGGGCATATTGTGGGAATTGTCTGAGCTTAAGTCAAAGGCAGGGCTAGCCAAGTGTCTACACTACAGATGCTACATTTTGTAGATCAACGTACCATATAATCCTTCCAGAGTAAACTGAAATCCTTTTTCAGTCTCTTAACAAAACAATGAAATGCCAGTGCTCATGCTGGTCAAGGTCTACTTATCCCACTTAGACTGTTAATTTCTACATAAACAGATTAGATGCAAATTAAAGTTAATCAATAGTCTAGCTGATTGTAATACCCAATCTCCTCAACTATGCTTTGTTTTCATTAGTGGCTATCCCCATAACTTGTCACTGAATTTATTGTTTTGCCAAAGGCTATCCCATAACTTACCACTGAATTCTTTGTTTTGCCTAGCAGCTATCTTATAAATTTCCAGTGAATTATCATACCATATTTAACCCCATAGTATATTTAAGGGAAGATTACTGCATACATTGTCTGAGTTTGTCCCAAAGTATTTTTAATGTGTGATTTTTCTCACTGTACGTCCCAACCGTCAGACTTTCCCCTGACAGCCATGCTTCTTTCACCTGTCCTGGGTTTGCCCCAGTGATGGTGACAGCTGGCAGTTGATGCCATTGTGCAGGCAGCCTCTGTGGTGGTTTAGCAGGCAGCCTCTGTGGTGGTTTGTTCCCCTACCAGCATCCCAGAAATGAGGATGTTATTACACTTAATCCTTCCCTTGGATAAGGGAATGGAGGCCATTCATCACTGTGAGGACCAGAGTACAGTTTCTGATGCAGGGGCATTTTACCATGTACTTATAATGAAAGCTACCACCACAGTGGCTTGGTGGCTGACCGCCTGCCCTTGGGGCTGCTTCTTGCAGTGCTGCTCCTCCCCTGAAGGATTGTGGTAATGGACAGCTCCAGACTTCCTTCCCCCAAGATGGGCTCATCCATCATCTGAGTTGTTAATCAATCTCAGGACACCTGGTCCATAGCCAGGGCTTTATCATTTTATGCCAGTGGATCAGCCTTATTTTGCCTTAAGGTTTCCTCTTCTGTATCATACTGCTCTGTTTCACTTAAGCACACCTTCCCTAGAAGGTGACTTCTTCAGTTACTTTCGAGAATTAGCTCTATGTCCCATGCCATACTTTCCATAAAGAGATCTGAGCAAAAATAAATAAATTATTACAAAAAAAAAAATAATATAAAATGTGCATGTTTTGGGCTACAAGTGCTTTTTCAGACACATATTAAAATTCAGTTTCCTGCTGACAGCCTTCAGTTGTCTTGTTATTCTTTCAATGCCTTAAACATGGCTTATGCTGCCATGTAATTTACATTTCCAAGTGGTTTATTAATGAAACTGCAAGAGCAATATCTCCCAGCACGACTGTATTTAACCTGTGCAGCAACTTAATAAATTAAGATAGTGATACAATTGCCTTGATCCCATGTGAGTTGTGACTTTATTTTTACTGAGCACTAAGTTTGAGGCTTGGGATTTATAAATGAACCTTGACAGAAGGAATTTGATTTTTAGTATGTTTGGCTGTGGAAGTAGACTGAAAGCTTACATGTTTTACATTGAAATATTTTTATCAGTTCAGTATGGCCTTTTCTTGACTATATATTATAGCTGTATGACATGAAGTTTGTTAGGCAATTTTACCTTTGAGCCCTATAATAATATAGCGTTTTTGTGATTATTACTTGTGGAGTATTCATATAGTGTATTTGTTTCTCAGAGATATGTTTCTGATACTTAATGAAATCAGGTTAATTAGTCTATGTACCACATAATTCTAATGATGGTTGCCCACTGGATTTGAGTCCGTGAAGACACCAAAATGACTTTACGACCATTTTATTTGTAGCTAAATAAACAACTAGCAGTATCCAACAAGGAATCATGAACAGGATGACTAATTATATGTAACATGCAGTGAATACCCTAGCCAGCTGGCATTGCCAGGCCCACCCCCATCAGAGTCTGAGTGGGTAACCCCAAGCATCCTCAGTCTGGCTGTAAAACCAGTAACACAAGGGTTAACTCTCAGACCATCCATAAATTGCATGCACCAAAACTCCCAGGTTATCCTGACTTGACAATCCACTGCCCAACCTCTCAGTCCCTCATATTCCCTTTAAGACAGTAGCCAGTGTGTACCAACAACTGAACTCTAATTAACTGCATTAAAACACTCATCAGTTGCCAAGGTTAACTGTAAGTGCAACAAGTCAAGGCCTGATGCATTCATGTTGATACCATCAATATCATTTTTCTAGTTTTGCCATTTCATTATGCTCAATAACTTGATAATTAATGTTCTTGGCAGCCCGAGCCACACAATGGTTGAAGCTCCTGGAATTTTTCACTGCTCAACTCTTAAATGTGACCTTCCAAACAACCTTGTAGGTCTGTGTGTGTGTGTGTGTGTGTGTGTATAAGAAGTAGGTAGGTCTGTGTGTGTGTGTCTGAGTAAGTGAAATGTCCAGATTTTCGTAGAATGTCAAGATTTTAGTCTCACATCCGTGGTGTGTTTCTCATAAAACTGTGTTTTTCTGGCAATCCCTGGCAAATCATTGAGGACTAAGACAGCAAATAATGGCATACATTTGAGCTTTAGACCTCATATCCTTCAGAAAGTTCATACTAATTCAAACCTTGTTGCTCTATCAACTTTCTAAGTTTGTAACAGCAGTATTTAAAAGGTGTCCCTATTTTTGGACATTTGTCCCCCCATTATGTGTGTCTTTGTCCAGATTTCTTGCTCTAAAAAGTTGAGAGGTATGGGGGAGGGTCTAAGAGGGAGGTAGGGGTGTATGTGTGTGTAATACCTCTCAACTATACAGATTTTCACAGAATGTCCAGATTTTTGCCTAATATTTTTGGTTTGTGCCTCATAGAAATTGTCTTTTTTTTTAAGAAATCATCAGGATAATCTAAGATTTAAAGTTACTAACTAATGGCAAGCATTTGAGTTTAGTTTCAGACTTCATATCTTTTAGAAAATGCATTCTAACACAAATCCTATGAAGAGAATGAAGAATGGAAAGGCTGTTGGCTCAGATGACATACCTGTGGAAGCATGGAGGTGTTTAGATGAAATGGCAGTGGAGTTTTTAACCAGATTGTTTAATGAAATCTTAGATAGTGAGAGGATGCCTGAGGAATGGAGAAAAAGTGTTTTGGTACCGATTTTTAAGAATAAGGGTGATGTGCAGAGCCGTAGTAACTACAGAGGGATTAAATTGATCAGTCACAGCATGAAGTTATGGGAAAGAGTAGTGGAAGCTAGGTTAAGAAGGGACGTGATGATTAGTGATCAGCAGTATGGTTTCATGCTGGGAAAGAGCACTACAGATGCAATGTTTGCTCTGAAAGTGTTGATGGAGAAGTACAGAGAATGTCAGAAGGAGTTGCATTGTGTTTTTGTAGACTTAGAGAAAGCATATGACAGGGTGCCTAAAGAGGAGTTGTGGTATTGTATGAGGAAGTCAGGAGTGTCAGAGAAGTATGTAAGAGTGGTACAGGATATGTACGAGGGTAGTGTGACAGCGGTGAGGTCTGCGGTGGGAGTGACAGACGCATTTAAGGTGGCGGTGGGGTTACATCAAGGATCAGCTCTGAGCCCTTTCTTATTTGCAATGGTGATGGACAGGTTGACAGACGAGATCAGACAGGAGTCCTCGTAGACTATGATGTTTGCAGATGACATTGTGATCTATAGTGAGAGTAGGGAACAGGTGGAGGAGGCCCTGGAGAGATGGAAATATGCTCTAGAGAGAAGAGGAATGAAGGTCAGCAGGTCTAAGACAGAATATATGTGTGTGAATGAAAGGGAGGATAGAGGAATGGTGAGGATTAAAGGAGTAGAGGTGGCGAAGGTGGATGAGTTTAAATACTTGGGGTCAATATTTCAGAGTAACGGTGAGTGTGGAAGAGAGGTGAAGAAGAGATTACAGGCAGGATGGAGTGGGTGGAGAACAGTGTCAGGAGTGATTTGTGACAGACGAGTACCTGTAATAGTGAAAGGGAAGGACTACAAGAGGGTAGTGAGACCAGCTATGTTATATGGGTTGGAGACAGTGGCATTGACAAAAAGGCAGGAGTTTGAGCTGGATGTGGCAGAGTTAAAGATGTTAAGATTTGCACTGGGTGTGACGAGGTTGGACAGGATTAGGAATAAGTTTATTAGAGGTTCAGCCCAGGTTGGAAGGTTTGGAGACAAAGCCAGAAAGGCAAGATTATGTTGGTTTGGACATGTGCTGAGGAGGGATGCTGAGTATTTTGGGAAAAAGATGCTAAGGATGAAGCTACCAGGTAACAGGAAAAGCGGAAGGCCTAAGATAAGGTTTATGGATGTGGTAAGAGAGGACATGCAGGTGGTTGGTGTGACAGAGCAAGATGCAGAGGACAGGAAGAAATGGAAACAGGTGATCCGCTGTGGCGACCCCTAACGGGAACAGCCAAAAGAAGATGATGATGATTCTAACACAGATCCTGTTATTCTAGCAACTTTCCAAATTTATAAGAGCAATATTTAAAATGTGTCCCTAGATTTGGGCCTTTGTCCCCCTATTATGACAGGCTTTGCTCAAACTTCTTGTGCTAAGAGGTTGAGAGGTAGTGTGTGTGTGTGTGTGTGTGTGTGTGTGTGTGTGTGTGTGTGTGTGTGTGTGTGTGTGTGTGTGTGTGTGTGTGTGTGTGTAAGAGATAGGTAGCATACCCCTCAACTGCCCAGGTTTTTGCAGAATGTCCAGATTTTTGCCCCAGATTTTTGTTTTTTCCTCATAAAAAGATCGATTCTCAGGGATCTATACTTGGTCCAATGCTGTTCAACATCTTCATTAATGACTTCCACAAAGCCATACCCAATACTAAAATTGTACAATATGCAGACAATTCAACTTTAAACTGCTGCGGCCCCCACCCTCCCTGAGCTACAAATTATAACCCAAACTGCCTTCTCCTCCACTGAACAATGGATGCTCCAAAATCACCTCTCACTAAATGCCAACAAATCCAAAATTCTGTTATTCTCTCCATCAAAAGCCTCTCCTCTTGATAAACATTCTTTCCAAATTATAAGCCACAGCAACACTGCCTTAGAGGTCACTCCCTTCGCTAAACTTCTTGGGGTAACTATTGATGAACACCTAAAATTCGACACCCACATCCAGCAAAACATTAAAAAAACTCATATTAAACTTGGTATGCTATACAGAAACATCCACATCCTTTCCCCTCTCACCACACAAACCCTTGCCACTACCCATCTGCTCCCCTCACTTTTATATGGTGCACCTCTCCTATCTAACCTAGCTGCATCTCTCTCCTCCAAACTGGAAGTCTGCTATAATAAAATTTCTAAATTTGCCACCAAAGCCAAATTCTCCTCCCATCACTGTACTGCCCTTCATTTGTTAAACTGGCTTGAACTCCCCAACCATCTAGATTATCTCCAAATTACTACAGCCCATAAACTAATTTTTCAACCTACTAAGTGCCCAGCCCTAACCAATATCCTCCAACCACACTCCCCTCCAAGATCTCTAAGATCATCCCACCAAAACCTAATCACTGTCCGTAAACCCAATCGTCCTGCTGGGCAGTATCTGCTATCCTTTTCTTTAGTTAAAAAATGGAATTCCTTGCCATCCTCCCTAAGGACTTGTGAAAGCTTTAAAACTCTTCTACACTCCTACCTTTCTTCCAAATGGAAATGCAACTACTCTCTCCCCACATAGCCTTATGCTGCTCTCTCCCCATAAGATTTTCTCTACCACTGAGCCTAAACCTAACCTGACATGATAGTAAAAGTAAACACCTGTACAACCCACTTTAACCTCTACCACCTCTGCTCTCTTTCACTTCTTTTCTCTTTCCCAGTTGTCTTTTCCTCCCTACACCTCAAATACCTTCTAACCTGGGAACATACTCCTGTTCTTTAGCTGGAAACTTCTAACCTAACTTCTTTAACTTAGAATATAATCTGCAACAACTTATTCCTGTTCTTTAGCTTAAAATAAAATCTGCACCCACAATTTCTTCTCAATAAAAAGATATTGGGGACCTACAAACACTGGATCCTACCCAGTTCGGCTTTGTTAAGGGCAGATCCTGCCTCTTAAACCTGGTTGATTTCTTTGAAACAGTCACCAAGGCCATTGACGAGGGGAAGGTGGTCCACACAGCCTACCTGGACCTCGCAAAAGCCTTCGATACAATGCCCCACTCGGGCATTATAGATAAGCTCACCAGCTTAAATATAAACCCCTATGTCACTTGATGAATTGCAAACTGGCTCAAGGACAGAACCCACATGGTTAGAATTGCTGGAGCCATGTCAGACTCCAAACCAGTTACAAGTGGTGTCCCACAAAGCTCAGTCCTGGGACCTCTCTTGTTCGGTATATATTTCTCGGAGGTACAGGCCAACACGGAAGGACTGTGGCTGACCAAGTTCGCAAATGACTGCAAACTGGGTGCCATAATCGACTCTCCAGCCGACACAAGCATCCTCCAAAAGGGCCTCATAGAAACAGACAACTGGTGCCAGAGCCATGGCCCCAAGCTAAATGCCAAAAAGTGTATAGTCATCCCCTTTGGCAAAACAAAGTGCCACAAATTACCACATAGGTGGTAATCCATTAAGTACAGAAGAAGTAATTAGGGACCTGGGGACCCAAGTTGATAGCAATCTCTCATTTGACAACCACGTGGCCAAAGTGGTTAGAAAAACATTTTATATAGCCCACCTAATCATGAAGGGATTCACATCTAGATTAGGGGAGGTCATCATGCCTCTTTACTCATCCCTCATCAGGCCCATAATTGAGTACAATGCCCCTTTTGGGATGTACCTTACCAGACACCTGCAGCAACTGGAAAGACCCCAAAAGTACCTCACCAAGAGGATCAAAGGGCTCAAACAGATGCCATATGCTGCCCGGTTAAAGAAACTCCAGCTCTACTCAGTGGCATACCGTCTGTTCAGAGGCGATCTGTGCCTGACGTATAAAGCCATGCCCAACCCGGAATTAATGGACATGCTGCACCTCAGAAAATCCAAATCCCATCGAGCTACGCTTTCGAGAGACTTGAACCTCAGCACTGAAATAAATAGGACATGCTGGAGGGACAGATTCATAACCCAGAGGCTCCCTTCACTCTGGAATAAAATCCCAGTCCAGGTTAGGCAGAGTCCCTCATTGACTCTCTTCAAGAGGAATATTGATGAGTGGATGGGAGATCGTAGGTTTACCCCGGGTATCACTTCTGTGTCACTGTTAGACAGAGGCACAGTATACTAACCTCAAAAAAGGGCATAGCAAAATAAATTAAAAATGGGTGGCGAAAGCCAAACACATTCTGGCTAGGCTTATAAATGCCCTAGGGCAGATAGCCTAGTATGAACCTATGAACCTATAATAAATTCCCTGTTCCTACTCTATATCATACCTTCATAAATACTTGACACCATGAAACCATATAATTTATGTTGTTCTCTGACTCATAATCATTTTTGAATTGTGTTTCTCTTTACTTTGACTGTAACTGTGAACACACTGTGTAACACAAACTTATTTAATTGTATTCTTACCTCATTTAATTTTGATTTTTATGTGTATAACTGTGTATATATTCTTACCACATTTAATTTTGATTTTTATGTGAATAACTGTGTATAATCACTATGTACTGTGGAGCTTTTCTCCCAGGGCCTCCACTGAAAATGGGCTCCCTGAGCCCAGTGGACCTCCCCGGTCATCAAACTGAAATAAGTTGCTAAATAATGACAGATATTTGAGATTTAGACTTCATAGCCTTTAGAAAAATGCATACTAGCACAAACCTGTTATTCTAGCAATTTTCTATGTTCATGAGAGAAATATTTATAATCTGTTCCTATTTATTTTAGACTTTGTCCAGATTTCTTGCATTAAAAGGTTGAGGTGTATGTGTGAGATAGTGAAATGCCCTAGTTAGGGTAAGCAGGTGGTTAGTAATTTGTTTAGGCTCAAGCCCTGTACCTTAGCCACAGGAAACAGGAGTCTGAATCCTCTACCCAAAACATGCAACTGTTTTGCTTAACAAATGGTATCACTTTTGTGTGTTTAGAGTTTTAAAGCAGTGTTAGTAGCACAGCAGGTAGCATACTTTTGTTTTGATGCAGAAGGTTGTGGGTTCTATTCCCACAGCATATAGATGGATTGTTGACACTGTGTTGGATTTTAAGGGGGTGGGGTGCTGCAGCCCTGAGTATGTCCTCCTCTGGATAAGATGCCTAGTAACCATGAACCTGTTTTAGTTTGACATCAATTCCCTATTGCAATATTACCAGCTTATCATTTTAATGTAACATAGGCAATGTATTCTTCAAGGGCAGCAGGCAGTGAATTTGTAGATGAAATACTTAAATATAAAGTTTTTTTGCTAGCAACAACCTTTTCATTAGTTACAGTCAGATCTCTTTAATGTGGAATTATTCAGATGACTTTTACTTCTGCAGAATCTGTGCATATTGACTGATATTGGTGGGTTGTAATGACAGAAGTCTGAGTGGCCTTTTACGGTCTAAATGTTCTGAATTGGGCAGTTTTGGCATTATTGGTTCATATGTTTTGTTTCTTTGTTTACTGGCTATAAATTTAAAACACGTTCTAACAAGTGGTGTTGTATTACACAAGGGATATAATTTAATTATTGTATATTATAATTTAATCCAATCAGGAAGGTGAATCAAAAAAATTATGCAAGGACCTAAAAATGTGTGCAAGGGGTCTATGATTTGAAAACAGCCCAAAGGTAATCTTAATCTCCCATTGGCCAGATGCATTTTCTTTGAATGTGGGTTTCAATGCTGTTTCAATGAATGTGAGTTTCAAAGTCACAGAAGTTTTAATGCTAAGCCTGTTTTCATTGTGAGAATGTATTGCTTTGTTTAGCAAACGTCTATCAGGGTTTGTGCTGGAAAACTTGAAATAAAAGTTTTAAATTAAATCCAAATATCTGTAATCATTGTAGAAGTAAAGCAGAAAGCAGTATGCACACTGAGAGTTTTGAACAGTGTTTACTGCAACTGAGTAGAAACAGCCAAATAATGGGACACCTGAATGGCTGCATAGGGGGCTGACCCAAATGCAACATATGCGTACCACCACCTGTTTGTTTACAAAAAAAGCACTGATAACAGCTCACTACTATCTTACTACAGACATGTCATTAACACTTGCCCATATTTGGATGAGTCTTACATTTCCTCTTAACTGAGCTCAGGATCTTCACCTCTGTGTTTGCTAAAAAGGTCACAAGGAGTAGATCTGTTTGTGAATCTCTGGGTCTGTAAGCCCCTCATACTTCTCAACCTCTTAGAGCAGGAAATCTGTACAAAGCCAAAAATAAAAATGGAACAAAGGCCAAAAAAGAGGACAATTTTTAAATATTGCTTTTACAAACTTAGAAATTTGATAGAATAACAGGTTTTGCATTAGCATGAATTTTCTGAAGGGTATGAAATCTGATACTCAAAATGTCTGTCATTATTTTCTAATTTCAGTCTTTAATGATTTGCCACTAATTTGCCAGAAAAACACAATTTTATGAAAAAACAGACCGGAAATATGAGAAATCTGTGAAAATCTGTACAGTTGAGAGGTATGAAGCCCCTAGTGTGCAGATGGTAAATCCCTGCGCTAACTCTCTCAACCCAAGACTGGCACAGTCAGTCAGGAGGAAAAGGTAACCACCCACACCACAAATCCAGTCTCACACAGACCTATTGCATCTGCATACCCAACACATAAACACACAAAAACATACTCGGAGGCTCTAAATAAAAATCTGCCTAAACAGCAAAGACCTCCTAAGCAGATATCCAAGCAACAGCCACCCCTCAACAATACCCACGAATCACATATCTCACAAAATCAGTGTGCCTCACAGTCACAGCCCTTAAGGCCAAACAACACACCAGATACACTTGTTAAAGGGGACTCTATTGTCCGGCACACTGACGTCCCGCTCTCCAGACTGAACAAGGAGAAGGTCACTGTAAACTGCCTGTCGGGTGCTAGGATCCGCCACATAACGCAAGCACTGAGGTCACTCCAAAGCAAGTACAAGTATGACTCCGTCATTGTCCATGCTGGTGTGAATGACCTGAGACGTACCTCCCTGGACTACATGAAAAGAGACACAGAGGAGGTCTCTGACCATGTAGCCCAGGCTGGTATGACCCTGACCTTGAGTAGCATCTTGCCCTCACCAAGAATGATACCACAGTATAAAGACAAAATGATCAGTTTCAACAATTGGCTAAAGTATTGGTGTCATTCAAAGGGGATCCAGTGTCTGTCAGCCTGGGATGACATGCTTGACAAGCCACGTTGCTTCGCTAGGGACGGCTTGCACCTGTCACCCTTAGGCTTTCGTATACTGGCCAAGGCTCTTGCCACCCCCATAGTGCCTTTTTTAGGCAAAGCTCAAAGGACAAACCCACCTCCATAGACAACCCAAGGATAAAAAAACTAAAGGTAATGCTACTCAATGCCAGAAGTCTAAACCTCAAGATGCACTCGAGGCTCTCCTCAGTATGGAGAAAATCGATGTCTGTGCAGTAACAGAAACCTGGTTCAAGGCTCCTGAGAGCACCCCAGCACTACCAGGTTATAACTCATACCATGCGTGTCGGCCCCAAAACTCGGACAGAAGCACAAAAGGAGGGGGAGTATCTATATTCATCAAAGATACCTACACCTCCAGGTTAGTGGCACTGCATGAAGCATTGGAAACCATCCATGTGCAACTAACAGCGGGCAAAACTGCCTTTCAGTTTGTAGCCTGCTACAGAACATCCTCCCTATTACTGGAACCCCACTTGGCATTCCTGAGAACACTGGAGAATATGAAGGTCTCTCCAAACACTTTGTTATTGGGTGACTTCAACTACCCAAACATTGACTGGGAAAAGACACTAAAGATAATCACAAGGCCTTCTTTAGTTATGTCAGAAACCTGGGAGGCAACTCCCAGATATGCTCTGAGTTAGTGCAAAATGATAAAAAATTCACTGAACCCACAGACATTGCCAACATCCTGGCAGAAAGGTTCAGTTCAAACTTCTCCCCCCCTTACCCCCCAAAAGAGCAAATGTCTATCCCAACAGAGTGTAGCCTTCCTGAGATCACAGATGCAGAGGTGAGAGCTGCCCTCTCCAAAGCTAAAAACACAGCATCTATGGGACCTCTCTTGTTCGGTATATACTTCTTTGAGGTGCAGGCTAACACAGGGGGATTATGGCTGACAAAGTTTGCAGATGACTACAAACTGGGGGCCATAATCGAATCTCCAGCTGACACAAGCATCCTCCAAAAGGGTCTCACAGAGACAGATGCTTGGTGCCAGAGCCACGGCCTCAAGCTAAATGTTAAAAAGTGCATAGTCATCCCCTTTGGGAAAAACAAGGTGCCCACAAATTACCACATAGGTGGTAATCCATTAAGTACGGAAGAAGTAATTAGAGATTTGGGGACCAACGTAGATAGTAATCTCTCCTTTGATAATCACGTTGCCAAAGTGGTTAAAAAGACCTTCTATATAGCTCACCTTATCACGAAAGGGTTCGCATCTAGATCAAGAGAGGTCATTGTGCCCCTCTACTCATCACTCATCAGGCCCATAATTAAATACAATGCCCCTTTTGGGATGTACCTTACCCGACACCTGCAGCAACTGGAGAGACCCCAAAAGTACCTCACCAAGAGGATCATGGGCTACAAACAGATGTCCTATGCAGCTCGACTAAAGAAACTCCAGCTCTACTCAGTTGCTTACCACCTACTCAGAGGCAATCTATGCCTGACGTACAAAGCCATGTCAAACCCAGAATTAATGGACATGCTCCACCTCAAAAAATCCAAGTCCCTTAGAGCTACGCTCCAGGGACCTAAACCTCAGCACAAAAATAAATAGGACATGCTGGAGGGACAGATTCATTTCCCAGAGGCTCCCCTCACTCTGAAATAGAATCCCAATTCATGTTAGACATAGCCCCTCGCTGACCCTCTTCAAGTGAAATCTGGACGCGTGGATGGGAAATTGCAAATTCACCCCTGGGATCTCTTCTGCGTCCCTGCTAGACAGAGGCACAGTAAACTAATCTTAAAAGGGTACCTTCTGTGACCTACTTTACAGAGGCACAGTAGGCTAATCTAATAGGGAGGCGGAAGCCAAATACACTCTGGCTAGGCTTATAAATGCCCTAGGACAGATAGCCTAGTATCTACCTATGAAACCTATGAACCTATGAACTGCATGTATCCAGAATGGGTAATATAGGTAGTCCAGTCCTGCTCTAAATGCCCTCCTGTGTAGGTTTAGTTACATTACTTTGGTGCATATTTGGTACTGGCCATCTTTACTAAACAGCTACACAGACTAACAACAGCCATTATTAGTCACATATCTCTCTCTACGCTGTCACTGGCTTCACAGAACCACTTTTTATGAAAGGCAAGCAGTATTACCTGTAGTGCTGCAGTTAGCTGGAAATTAAAAAGTAGTAAGACATTTAAAATATTTCTGTACACTTCTGCAAAAGTTACAGACAACTGCTAAGTGTATTTGCACCTAAGACTAGTTTTAAATAGAGATATGTGACTTTAGAAGAATGCATCCCTGATTCTTTGCAGAACACATTCACCAAATTGTAGGTACATATTACTGGCCTGAATCTCCTTAAACACACACATATGTAAGTAGGCACTAATATACATGTGAAAGGTACAACAGGGGTACATGCAGCCAGGTGGAGCACACTTTTCAGTAGCATTTAAACAACAGTAAAACATCTTGCAAATTCCTTCCTGGCCTGCTATGTTGTCGTTCATAAGTCCACGGTCCAGGAGACCATTAAGGAGATCAGCCTAACTACTCCGGAGCACTGTTTGGTTAGGTGACTTGTTCAAAGTCACATAACAGGCAAAAGGAGGCAGATGGAATCAAACACTGGATTACTGGACTACAGAAAGCAGCTTAACTGATCATAACCTTAATAATCTATGTTCACTGTCAGAGTAAAACCTAGTCTTTTCTGGCTCCCATGGTAGAATTTGAACTTACAACCTTCTGATTCAAAATCAGACACATTATCCATTCATTATGACAAAAGGCCAACCCCCAACATATATTTTGAAAATGCCATTAAAGTGGGGCATAACACAGGAAAACAGAATATGCCAACTGAACTTTTATGCAAAGTTTATTATTGAGATTGTGTGTTTATTAAAGGGGAAATGCAGAATAACACTTGGGACTGCAAATCCAAGGTGCTTCCTTTCATGAACAAAATTACAATTAAGTAGTTTTTTGGACAAAAAAGAGACTACAATGCAAAATAATTTACATCAGGTAAGCTATGCATGGGAACAAGCTGTTTGAGGGATGTGAACTTCCTTTTCTTTAACCAAAACATTGTGCTTGTTAACTATAGAAAAAGAAAATATAAAATTACTTTTTCCAAAACAAGAAAACTTCCAAATGTTTTCTCATACCAAAGACAATATTCTTAAACTGGGCAGAATACGCACAAGTTTTAGCAATAATTGTACATTAAACAAACTGGTAACTGTGTGACAAAAGTTTTAGCACTACAATAAATAATGTTAACAGGCTCATATGTTTTTATTCAATGCATCCCAGGCAAAACTAGTAAAAGTCAGACATGACAATGACAGATGTTTTATTAAGATAATAAATGATGTTAATCAGATTTTGATCAAGAAAATGAGATGCACTTGGAACCAAATTCAGGAATCACTAACACTATTCAGATAATCTGACACTTTAGATGAATGTTGAAAGTTCACGTCTGACTCATTCCAAAGACATTTTGATACTTCTGGATAAAGTAGCGTATATGATGGCTAAGTTATAGCAAGTAGGAAAAAGCAAGGTAAAATTCGATGCTGGATATATGATAATATGTTAACTACTAGCCACTAACTTAGAGCACACAAGCTTGACACTAATTTATTTTTGTGGCGTATTAAGAGATTATTTGAATTGCTGAATGAACGTCTTACATTAAGAGGATAACATTTTCATATAAAATAAAACTGGAGGAATAACGGTCAAGTTGTTAGACAAGAAAAGCTAAATGCACCCTGCGGATCACGTCAGTCGCCCTGCTAGACAGGGGTCTAGGAAGTAAATAATGTGGGAAAAAATAGTCAGAGAATTGTTATGGCTGGGCTTGTATAGGCCATAGGGCTGGTAGCCTAGTACCAACCTATGAACCTATGCTGGTTAAATAAGCAGTACTGTATCATCAATATGTATGTATGTGTGTGTGTGCGTGCGTGTCTCCTATGCAGTTTTTAAAGACAGTACCATGGTGACCAGATGACATGCAAAACTGGTGTCTTTTACTAAGGGCAGAACTAGCAGGCTTACCAAATTCAGCAATGCAAGTCTTTCACTCAGAAACACCTGCGCAAAAGTTATGAGACAGATATCATTTGTAAGAATGTTAGCCAAAGCCTCAAGCATGCAGATATTAATGCAATCAATTTTGCACTTAATGTAAATCTTACTTCTTTGAAAAGTGTATCTGAAAACTAAGTAGAAACCTAAGGAAAGAATGAACCAGCTACATGGCACAACAGGTATGCCTATATGGGTTTCAGTATAGTCATAAACACAGACAGCAATCCTGTGCAGGGGATGTGCAGCGTGGGGCATGTTTACAGTCATGTCAGTAATGTGATTCATAAAAGTGAATAATGCTAC
The DNA here is from genome assembly GCF_019279795.1 of Protopterus annectens. Lineage (NCBI taxonomy): Eukaryota > Metazoa > Chordata > Ceratodontiformes > Protopteridae > Protopterus > Protopterus annectens. Next base: position 449,103,130 of record NC_056732.1, on the reverse strand, counting down.
CTTCAAAGTGTGCACACATAGATTCAATACATATAAACTGTGGAAATGAGCTTTGCATGATGACTAGTGTTTGAACAAATTTACACAGCACCTTGTGGACTAGACAGGTTAAGATTCCTGATGCTTTCACATATGATTCTTCCCAGATTTTGCTTCTGTTATTAACCATTTACACACACACTTTGGATTGTTCTCTGCCATGGAGACTGGTAATGATGGCTGATCATCATAATGTTATAAACCAAGCTATTCAGCTTCCTGTTACTAGATATTGAACATGTTACATGTGTAGTACATTGAACATGTTACATGTTTAGTGCTTGCTGCCCATTACAGTCAGCATAGCTACCTGTACCTGCAAGGATACATAACTGTAGCAACAAAAGTGCAGTTTCTACTGCATTACCTCTGCTCTATAGCAGGTCTTGAGGCAGGCAGTGTAGATTCGACAGAAAGTGGGCAATTTACGATGTTTAACCACAGTGTGTTATTCAAGTTGCACATGTGTGTATATGCCAGGTATCAGAAGATGGGCATGGCAGCACACCAGTGAATGGGTCAGCAGTAGAAGACTAAAGCTGCACTGCTCATAAAATAAGTACCCTTGCTACCTAAGAATGTGGAGCAGTGCTGTATGCATACCTGCTTAATGTAGTGATCTGTTACATTCTGGGACTTCATAGGTGGATATAAGAAAAAAAAGAAATGATACGTCTTACACTCACTTATACAAATGACAACCACGATACCTGCAACATTGTTTAAAAAGTTTTGGCCTGTATTAACTCAAGATGAGAAGTTACGGCAGATCGTAGGTGAAAAAACAAGTTTCACATTTCGGAATAAAAAAATTGGAAGAGACTGCTATGTCTCAATGATGGATTTCATAAAGATAAAACCATATTTAAGAAAGGAACTTTCAGATGTGGGAAATGTGCTGCATGCAGCAGTATAGATACTATAAATGACTTTCGTCATCCCTCAACAGGACTTGAGTATCATTTCTCCTGCAGTGCAACTTGTGACACACAACACGTTGTGTACCTGGCAGTCTGCAGTGTGTTTCCCACAAACTATGTTGGAAAAACTGACCAATTATTTAAAAACAGAGTCTTCAGACATCTAAGAGACATACGGAATCAAGATACACAGAATGCCTTAGCGAACCATGTTATCATGTTTCCTAATCATGGTTTTAGCTTTAAAGCATTAGAATGTACACCTGTAGGAATGAGAAGAGGAGATCTTGCAAATTTCACTGAACGGAATGAAGTGAAGTGGATAATTAACCTACAAGCCAATCGGCTGCCAGGCTTAAATACAGTGGTACCATTAAGACCAAGGTTAAAGGTAAGAAGCAACATGATTGGTAAATTAAAAGGGTGTATCGTATACCTACATAGGATAGGTTGAGGACATGGGCTGAGGGAAAGAGGGCATTGTCCCAAAGGGTATGATTTGATTGGTCAAATCATTGCTTTTAATGAAATGGAATCCCAGAACTAATTGGGATCTGATGAAGGTATAACCGAAAGTGCTTATCGTTCTACAAGGGATTTCTGTGGATTACATTCAGTGACTGCTTTTTATTCATTATTAATGAGTTTTTAAGTTTCCTGTTGTGGTGGAGAGTTCGGCATTTTACCAGACTGTTTGTTATTCAAGTTGCACATTTGTGTATATGCCAGGTATCAGAAGCTGGGCATGGCAGCACACCAGTGAATGGGTCAGCAGTAGAAGACTAAAGCTGCTCTGCTCATAAAATAATTGCCCTTGTTGCCTAAGAATGTGGAGCAGTGCTGTATGCATACCTGCCTAATGTAGTGATCTGTTACATTCTGGGACTTCTTAGGTGGATACAACTACAGTGGATATAAAAAGTGTACACACCCCTGTTAAAATGCCAGGTTTTTGTGATATAAAAACTGAGACCACAATAAATCATTTCAAAACTTTTCCCACCTTTAATGTGACCTATAACCTGTACAATTCAATTGAAAAACAAACAAATCTCTTAGGGGAAAAAGTATAAAAAATAAAAAAACGTACAATAAGCTGGTTGCAAAAGTGTGCACACCCTTAAACTAATACTTCGTTGAAGCACCTTTTGATTTAATTACAGCATTCAGTCTTCTTGGGTACACACCTGCCATCAATTAAAGACACTCAGATTAACCCCAAATAAAGTTCAGCTGTTCTAGTATGATTTTCCTGACATTTACGCAGTTGCCTGCTACAGCAAAAGCCATGGTTCGCAGAGAGCTTACAAAGCATCAAAGGGATCTCATTGTTGAAAGGTATCAGTCAGGAGAAGGGTACAAAAAATTTCCACAGCACTGGATATACCATGGAACACAGTGAAGACGGTCCTAAAAAGGGGAGAAAATATGGGACAACAGTCATGTTTCAAAGAACTAGACGTCCCTCCAAAATTGATGAAAAGACAAGACGAAAACTGGTCAGGGAGTCTGCCAAGAGACCTACAGCAACACTGAAGAAGCTGCAGGCATTTCTGGCAAGTACTGGTTGTGTCCTACATGTGACAACAATCTCCCGTATTCTCCATATATCTGGACTATGGGGTAGGGTTGCAAGACAGAAGCCTTTTCTTACACAGAAAAACATCCAGGCCTGGCCAAAATTTGCAAAACAATACATCAAGTCTCCCAAAAGCATGTGGGAAAATGTGTTATGGTCTGATGAGACCAAGGTTGAACATTTTGGCCACAATTCCAAAAGGTACATTTGGTGCAAAAACAACTCTTTGCATCACTAAAAGAACACCATATCCACAGTGAAGCATGGTGGTGGCAGTATCATGCTTTGGGGTTGCATTTCTTCAAACTGGGGCTTTAGTCAAGGTGGAGGGAATTATGAACAGTTCCAAATACCAGTCACTTTTGTCCTAAAATCTTCAGGCATCTGCTAGAAAGCTGAAGATGAAGAATTTCACCTTTCAACAAGACAATGACCCCAAGCATACATCCAAATCAACAAAAGAAAGGCTTCACCAGAAGAAAATTAAAGTTTTGGAATGGCCCAGCCAGAGCTCAGACCTAAATCCCATAGGAAATCTGTGGGATGACCTGAAGAGGTCTGTGCACAAGACATGCCCTCGCAATCTGACAGATTTGAAGTGCTTTTGCAAGAAAGAGTGGGCAAATACTGCCAAGTCAAGATGTGCCATGGTGATAGACTCCTACCCAAAAAGACTGAATGCTCTAATTAAATCAAAAGATGCTTCAACAAAGTATTAGTTTAAGGGTGTGCACACATATGCAACCAGCTTATTGTATGTTTTTTATTTTTTATATTTTTTTGTCCTAACAGATTTGTTTGTTTTTCAATTGAATTGTGCAGGTTATAGGTCACATTAAAGGTGGGAAAAGTTTTGAAATGATTTATTGTGGTCTCATTTTTTATATCACAAAAATTTGGCATTTTAACAGGAGTGTGTACACTTTTTATATCCACTGTATATATTATTGCCTGAGGGTGGAAACAAAATATTGGGTATGAATTTTACTGACAGGTGTTGTTTTTAAATTGATTTTTTTTGATGGATGAAGCTAGTCTTGCACAGATATATAGAACTTATATTCAACCACATTTGGAATACAGCAACTCTTTTTGCAGTTTTTCTAGAACTCGGTTAAACAAGACTGAATCAGTGCATAAGGAAATATACAAAAAGAACAACTTCTGTTAAAAATGTAGCATAATCTGAAAGGTATAAAATGTCAGATTTATATTCTATTCAATTTAGACATACAAGAGGAAATGCAATTCTTGCTTACACAATATTTAATGATGAGGTATTACAAGCAATATTTGAGGCGTGTCCATATTCATTAAGGATATCCACACCTCCAGGCTAGTTGCTCAGCATAATGCATCCAAGATTATCCAAGTGCAACTAACTCTGAGCAAGACCACAATCCAAATTGTAGCTTGCAACAGATCCCCCACCATGCCCCAGGATTCCCACTCCTCATTTCTTAATACACTGGAAAATGTTAGGGTACAACCTAACACCCTAATAATGGGCGATTTCAACTACCCTACCATTAACAGGGAAAACTACTCATGTACCAACTCTTGTGCTCAACGTTTTCTGGAATTCATAAATTCCAGTGCCATGGATCAACTTATCTACACCCCCACCAGGGGCAGCAATATCCTAGACCTGGTTATTACCAACATGGGCAACCGATGCTCCACACCAGAGATCAATTCCTCGTTGGTCAGATCCGACCACAAGCTAATCACCCTAGACATCCACATCCCTCCCCCAACCCCCATTAGGGAAACCACAGTAAAAAATTTCTCCAAAGCCAACTTCACGCTTCTTAAGACAGAAGTGGCAAACTTCACCACACCCATGCTGACGGACAATAGAGGTATGAATGCTGAATCCTACACAAATGCACTTTATAAGCACTTACACGAGTGCATGGATCGTGCAATCCCTAACAGAACCAAGATGCTATCCTCCAAAAAAGGAAGCCAATCTGGTGGTCCCCTTCCATAAACAAACTCTACAACAGAAGAAAGAAACTGTTGCAAAAAAGAGTAAAATCCCATGATTGGAGAAACTCCCTGGTCAGCCTCAGTAAGAAGCTGAGATCCCTCATAAAATCCTCCAAAGCTAGTTATGAAAACAAAATCGCCACTGACTCTAAAGACAACCACAAAGCATTCTATAGCTATGTCAAGAATCTCAATGGCAACCCTCAGATCTGCTCTCAGTTACAGCACAATGGCACGAAATATACAGAACCAACATATATTGCCAACATCCTGGCAGATAGGTTCAGTGCTAACTTTACCCCCCTGTCATCCCCTAAAGGGCCCATCTCTATACCAGAAGAATGCAAAATTCCTGTAATCATGGCTGCACAAGTAAAAAACACACTATCCAAAGCCAAGAACACAGCATCCATGGGACCTGACAACATCCCAGGCTGTGTTCTACATGAACTACAGAACGAATTGGCACCCCACCTAAGTACCATGTTCAATCATAGCCTCACCTCAGGCTATGTGCCCACTGAATGGCGCACAGTGACAGTTATCCCACTCCACAAAGGGGGGAGCCACCACAGACCCTGGAAACTACCGCCCCATTAGCCTAACGAGCCTGGTCTGCAAGGCTATGGAACGTATCATCATGGAGCTTATAAACAATGACATTGGTAATCTCCAAACTCAGGACCCCACCCAGTTTGGGTTTGTAAAAGGCAGATCATGTCTCCTAAACCTGATACACTTCTTTGAAGCAGTCACCAAAGCTGTAGATGAGGGTAAGGTGGTTCACACAGCCTATCTAGATCTTGCCAAGGCTTTCGACACCATCCCCCACTCTGGAATTATAGACTCACTAAACTAGGTATAAATCCCTATGTCATAAGATGGGTTGCCAACTGGCTCACTGACAGAACCCACACTGTGAAAGTAGCAGACTCCAAATCCAACTTCAGACCAGTGACAAGCGGAGTACCACAGGGTTCAATCCTGGGTCCTCTCCTGTTTGGTATCTACTTCTCTGAAGTACAGGCCAACACAGAAGGTCTTTGGCTAATGAAGTTTGCAGATGCTGCAAACTAGGAAACATAATCAAAACTCCAAAAGATGTGGACATCCTACAAAAGGGCCTCGCTGAGACAGATGCCTGGTGTCAAAGCCATGGCCTTAAGCTCAATGCCAAAAAGTGCATTGTCATCCCTTTTGGTAAAAACTCTGTACCCATGAACTACCTCATAGGCAGTAGTCTACTTAACACCGAAAGTGTGATGAGACCTTGGGACTCAGGTGGACAGTAGTCTCTCCTTTGATAATCATATCGCCGCAGTAGTCAGGAAATCCTTCTACATGGCACACCTCATCACAAAAGGTTTCTCATCCCCTCTACTCGTAACTCATTAGACCCATTATAGAGTACAATGCCCCTTTTGGTATGTACCTCACAAGACATCTACAACAACTGGAAAGGCCGCAGAAATACCTCACAAAGAGGATTACCCGCCTCAAACAGATGCCCTACGCAGACCGTCTAAAAAAACTGCAGCTTTACTACGTCGCATATCATCTACTCAGAGGCGATCTCTGCCTAACACACAAAGCTATGTCAAACCCAGAGCTTTTAGACATGCTCCACTTAAAGAAATCCCAATCCCTACGAGCTACACGCTCTAGGGACCTAAACCTTGTCACCACAATAAACAGAACATGCTGGAGGGATAGATTCCTGTCCCAGAGACTTCCCATACTCTGGAACAAACTACCTATCTATATCAAACAAAGCTCCTCATTAGCACTTTTCAAGAAAAATCTTGATGATTGGATGGGAGATAGGAAATTCACCCCGGGGATCACTTCTGCGGCTCTGCTCGACAGTGGCACAGGAAAATAATTTTCTTGGGTAGCGAAAGCCAGGGTACCTTTGGCTAGGCTTATATAGGCCCTAGGGCCAATAGCCTAGTACCTACCTATGAACCTATATATTATGTACTAATTATCATAATTACAGGACTGACAATATTAATCATAATATATCTAAATGCTATTCTAACGTTAGTGGAAAGTTTATATGTAATATTATTTATAGGATTTTGAACATTTCCAAACAATATTTGAATGTCAAGGAATACTAATATGTTTAAATTAAATGTTGATGACTGGATAGGTGATGCAGTCTATGATATTGATTTTTGTGAAACAGCATTACCTAATGGCCCTCAGGCCTGAATGCTTAAGTATAAACTATGAGTGTGCACTGTCTGTTCCGTAGAAAGGATACCATGATGATTTATAAAACATTTATTAATGCATCGTTAATGGACTGCTGCTGTTGGCCCTCAGTCATATTGTGCTGTCTATGATTGAATTTCCATACTGTAATAGCTCCATAGCCTGCCTGTTGTAAGCAATCTGTGTATTTATGAACTGTGGCTAACAGTGACCATATTCATCTGCATACGTATACACTTCATGGCTGGGTAAATGTACTCCAGAGCATCCATCTACATGGTCTAAATTTTACAGCATTTTATGAATTGTGTAGGATTCAGATATGTGATTTCATACACATATGATCCCTACACATTGTGGACCACGTCTGTGAACACTGCTTTTAGATTCCAAGTGTTTGAATGTAAATGTTTAGTTAAATGATTTTACTGGATAGTACCAGGAGTGGAACAGCACACTGATTAATGTGTACACATGAACAAACATAGGTTGGTACTAGGCTATCTGCTCAAAGGCATTTATAAGCCTAGCCAGAATGTGTTGGCTTTCGACGCCCCCTTAGATTAGTTCCCTAGGAGCAGGAAGGAAGGAAGATATAATAGGCAGGGGAAGGGTGTAGGCTGAATGCACTAGGAAATTTCTTTGACTCTGATTATCAAAATGACGTTTGCTAAGGACTTTCCTTGATAGAGTTTGATTACTGAGTAGGCCTTTTTTAACAGTGAGTTGCACCAAACTGGCAGAAAAATGATAACTGTGAACAAGAAAAATGATGTGGTAGTATGAAATGCAAACAATAAATTACTACAGCACAGAGAAAAAAAGTCATTAAAGTGAAAGGCAACAAAGTACATCTAGACAACCACTTCGTAGTTCTATATTACTTAGAGAGATTGGTAGATAAACACATGCCGAGCAGCATATACAGTAAGACAGCCATGCAGATCACATAACTCAGTCTCTACATTCAGTGACTGGATTACCCAAAGCATTGGAAGATACTTTCACCTATTAAATGGGAGTCAAGTTTAGCTTTGATTTTCCAAAAATCAAAACCATCCATAACAGTAGGAAAGGAAGTTCCAGAAAAGTGAGACAAGGTTGAGAAAAACTTTACCATTTAACGTTGGAAAAATCAAACTGAAGGGAGAGTCAAGACATCCATGTAAAACAGAAGTATCCCTAGTCTAAAGTCTTTGACCTGGAAAGGGAAAAAAAGAGTCTGGCACAAAAAGAATGCACAATAGGGAGCATAAAAGCAAGTCAACATGTTACTTAATAGATGGCCTTCCATTCCTGTTAATAGCTGGGCCTTAAGCTTATGGTCAAACATGAGGTGAATAATTGAATACGGTTATTCTGGCCTGTGGCAGATGCACCTTCTGAATTTGCGGACACAAGCATTAGCAATGGCAGAAAACACATAATGAATGACCTCATCTCCTCTTGACATACCATCTTCCATTACCAATGGGCAAAAAAATTTTTCGGCAGTCCAGCAGGTATCCCAGCTGACCGAAAACTCTGGAGGAAATTAAGTCCACATGATGTTTAAATATGAGCTAAAGGTCAAGCAAGATCTGAAGGCATTAAAAGCCAGAGCTGTTTCAAGTTTTGATCCGTTCAGGGAAAAAAAAAATTCCAAGCAGAAAAAGAGGTACAAGGTACTCAGCTGTGAGCACCAAAGATTTTAGCTCTGGTCTTCCCATAGTTGAACTGTAGATGGTGAATAAGTTCACAGGGTTACTGGAAGGCTAAACATAAGTAAATTTACAAACCTGCTCTCGTGGTGCAGAGGGATGAAGCCCTGCCTGTGATCCAGATGACCTGTATTCGACTAGCGGCATGGCAGCTGGATGAAACAGGGTGGAGAGGGCGGAAGTGAGTGCCCATTGTCAGCTTGCCCATCCTGGGGAAGGACACTGCTCTGGCTTGCTACTTGAGTAAAACTTAGAGAGAGAAATGGATGTTGTACCCATGAGGAAGAGAGCCTGTTGAGCACACACTATCAGATACAGATGCACATGCCTGGTATGAACTGTGAGGAAATGCACACATTTCTCAGGAGGCAAGTCAGCTATACTGAAGCTCTAAGAAGTGGCTGGTGGCAGTAGGTGTCCATGCAAGGGGGACTCGGTCCACCTGAATACTGAATGACCCATTCCCTACCGCCTGACTCTTACCTCTCAGGAAGAAGATGATCAATGTTCTCTAATGGGGAACGAAAGGATTTTGGCTCTTGTCCAGAGGATAGGATGGTGACAACCCTCAACATGTCTTGGAGAAGCTGGGGAGCTCCTTGGGGGTCCAGTGGATCTGGGAAGGAAAAGGGAGCCTGTTTGGTCCCCTCTGGAGGAAGGAATAGGCAAACTGGGCATTATTAGTAGGACCATTGAATCAAGTCAAGCAGATTGGGGATAAAATGGAGAGATAGCTATGTCTACCAAGAAGAAAGCTATAAAGTATGTCAGTACTATAACCACAGTACAAGTCAGACTCTCATTAACCTGAATGAAAATGTCTGATATACTGGTGCAATACAGGGCTGTCTGTCTGTACTTCAGCTACCTTCTGCTTTACCATGAAGGCAGAAACCTACATTAAGATGGGAAATAATTAAACTCTTGTCAACTATACTGCTGCAGTACACCCAGCTGTTATTGCCATTACGTTTCTCACCCACTCTCATGGTGTGCAGTGATGAATCTGGAAAGTCCAAGAAAAGCACTGTTTGAAACAAGACAAAATAGGAACAGAAAGATATGTACTTCCTGTGTTCTGCTATCTCGAGGGGTTCTGCTCATGGGACAAACTTGGAGGCAGCCCTCCAATTCCCAGTCACAGCTACTGTGCTTTACGGCAGTAATTTTTGCTGAATGTCAATAGGGTTTCACAGCAGAAATAGTTAATTCATTTTCTGATAACTGTTTTATCTTATTCAGAATCATGGGGAGCAGGGCCTACCCGGACAGCAACAGGTGTAAGATACAGAATCATACCAGGGTGGGATGTTGGTCCATTGCAAAACAAGTGAACATGTATCCACACACATATGCACACAGTGCTCCTTCTTGGCTGTTTAGAAGGATTGCCAATTTACCTATCAGACTATTACTGGATGTGAGAGAAAACTAGGATCCCAGATAAATGTCCATACACACACACAGAGAGGACATACAGACTCTGCATAGCAGGCACCTCATGCTGTGAGGCATAATTACATTGGTGAAACAATAACTTACTGCTTAGTTAAATGGTTACAACTTACAGAGGCAACTAGAGCAATTTGCTGCAGGACAGAAACACAGACTATAGCAGTCAGTCAGACTTGAATTCCACTGTCTAATGCCTACCAAAGAACACTTCTGAGTGCTTAAGACAAGTATCACATTTTCTGCTGTGGGTCAAGTAACTGACTCCAGATACAGACTGAATGCAAACAAATGCAACCATACTTCTACAGAACTCACAGAATTCTGTAGAGGAATTCTTCCCACAGGACTTTAATGATCTTACATGGAAACCAAATCATAAAACTTTGGCAATCACGTAGCACAATGACATTTTAAAAGACACTGTCTAGTGTTATTTGTGAACACGTCAAAGCAATCCAGTATAGCAATTGTGAAGAGTTCTTTCTCAACATCCGTGATACCCTTTAAGTCAGCTCTCCAATGGAAAACAATGCCTTGTTCCATCCACAAATTTCATCATCAGTGATAAGAAGGTGACTACAATAAACTAGGGGTTATTTCAGTTCTAAAGAATACATACAACAGCTCAGATCCTCACAAGTTCTAGACACCTGCCTCTGCCTTTTCTTTGTCATCGAATGGTACAACATTCAAGTAACACAATGCTCCTTATACATTATCACAAATGTCAGCTCATGATTCAGAGCTGCATAATCTTTCAGACAATGGTGCACACTGGGCTTCAGAAATGTATAATGTACCCACAGACTCCTACCTCATGTCACTGTCATTCCTCTGTGTACAGTGTACCACAGTCTCTAGGTATCTTAAACTCTGTCAAAACTCATTATGGTCTGGAACAAGCTGTATTTTACTTACTGCATGTTTTGGCTAGTTGTACCCCAGTTCTAACCTTTAATCCCTTTAGACTTCATCTCTGTTTTACAACAATGTTTTGTGGTACAAAGAAAAGACAGTAATAAAGTATTTCCAGTTTATGTTAGACTGCTTATCATCATCATCAGCAGCAGCAGAAACATCTGGCCACCTCAGCTTCAGCTAAAAGTACAGTGTATAACTTTACAGACTGATTGCTCCAGAGCTGCAGACTGAGAAACTTGAACCCTGGCCAGTACTTAGAGTGGTGCCTCTTTCAACCAAAAGGTAAGGGTCAAAAAAGGTAAAAAGATCATATGAAGCACACGAAGTTGCAGTTGCTTATGCACTTGCATTGGATGTCATTTAAGCAGCCACAATATACCATCCACATTTAGTTAAGTAACTGCTAGTACTGCACCTGCTCCTCTACAATGTTGATCACGCCCCCTAAGAGCCTGCATCCACGGCAGTCAGCCCACCTTCACCTAACCCTAGCTATAGTATTGCTACTATACTTTCTGCTTAAATGTTGACAATATTTTCCTGCATAATTATATATCTACTTGTGTTTTGAAAATTTCTAATTAACAACATTTTTTATTTTTCTTTCTTAATCAGACAGAACACTGATACAGATGGGATATTTTCAGGCTCAGCTTAGGAGATCAAAGAAGAACAATTAACATAAAAGCACTCTTAACGTGATAAATACAAAGCAATAAGCAACAGCTGTATTGACACACATTTAAGTAGACCAATAAGGTGTAGAAATATTTCATCAGCAACCCCCTTTTTTCCTATTTTCTACATGAGGTCAGGGAGTTTTGTGTTATGGAAGGTTATTAAGTCTCATATTTATTCTTCACAAAATGCATATTAAATTGTAGTTTCTTCACAAATGAGTCACATAAAATTGTGTCAAACGAAAACTGAAAAAAAGATGCATGATTATGCAAGATATAGTTTCACATAAGTAGTAGCTTTATATTTCACGTGTCTTACAATTGTATCCTCTCTGTACTGATGGATAGTCGAAAGGCAAAGTAAGTGTTGAAGGAGTTAAAGGATGTTATGTTTAAAAGTGTCAGGTATCCATGGAAACCCAATTAATCAACAGTATGCTCTGGCCTTCCCAGGCTGGGGGATGAGTCTTTGCAAGGATGTCTGTGAGATAGTGTGTACTGGTACCCAATGTTATACAGCTGCAGGCCAATAAATCGCATGGACAGGTGGTCTATGTTTTATAAGACATATTGTCAAGTGTTCATGTGAAGCCCTGAGCGAGGATCACAAGGACATAAAATATTTTAAAAATGTTATTTATTAAACGCTATGTCACGTCAAAGTTCTGCATGCATGAAATTGATAAGAAAAAGTATATAAATGAAATATTTTCCTTTATTCTTTGATAGTGATCTGAAAATTTTAGTAGGCAGTCTCCCAGCACTGTTTATGGAATAAACAAGTACTTTACACATCCTAAAGCATTATTCTTAACTCAAGACTAAAAGATGAATCTATTTATTTCTGAACTTTAACAAGTATCAGCTGTCGCCATCTCTCTTGATTCAGTTCTACTCTCCTGCTTTCTTAGACACTCATGCCTATCTGTCACAGGTCTTCCCTCACAATTCATCCACCACTTTGCTGGAAGTTTTTGTTTCCTCCTGCCTTCCTCCTGTTTGTCCCAAATCTGTCTTCTGCTTTTCTGCACATATACCCAAGCCACCCTAATCTGTTCTCTTTTACCTTTTCTGCACTTGGAGGTACTTTGGGTTCTGCTCTTATGTCCTGATTTCTTCATCTGTCCCACAGTGTGAATCCTACCACTCATCTCAGGCACTTCATCTCCATCACCTCTAGCTTCTTCAGCTGCTCTGCGTGTACTGCTCAAGTCTCTGTGCATACAGTAGTACTGGTTGCACCACTGTCTTGTACACCTTACACCTCAACTTCTTGGACATTCTTGTGTCATACACTGAACCTGATACTCTGTGTCAGTTGGTTGCAGCCCCTCTGATTCTATTTTTGACCGTCTCATTCAGAGTTCCCTTCTCCTCAACCACCCCTCCTAGACACTTTAAGCTGTTAGCCTGTTCTACCATTTTCCCTCCTATCTCACTACATTGAGTTTCTGTTGCTCCAGTGAAATACTCGTTACAGGTAAAAAAGTGTTGGATTGCAAAGTGATTCCGAGTTTTATAAGACAAGAAACACTTGACCCTGCCACATAGACATCAACCAGTAGCCAAGTGTAGCTCTGATGGACTAACAGCTTTGAAAGCAGTTAAACACATAAGTCTAAATTTGTGGATATATATATATATATATATATATATATATATATATATATATATATATATATACTTAAACACATATATGGATTTCCTACAACCCATTGAAGATGCAACTTTCCAATGGGAATAAAAGCCAGTACAGCTGACCAAAAATCAGCTGACTATATGTACCATTTTTTTTCAGTGTGAAAGCACAGTATACTGAGGATCGGAGAACTTGGAGTTGGTAAATATAATTAGCAGGAGGTGTGGGGTGGGGATTTAAAAAAAAATGTTTTTTTTTCAAATCTTTGTGATTTGAGGTAGAGTTTATTTGACTCTGTGATTTTTAACTGTTTTAGTTTTATGACAGGCCTGCAAAGTTTTGTTACATAGGTTCACAGGTGAATACTAGGCTAACTGCCCTGAAGGGTCATTTTAAATCTAACCAATAACCAAGGTCAAAATCAAACGCTGTACCTTGGTCTAAGAGGTAAAGACTGTAACCATTATGCCAAACCCACCCCCTGAAGTCTTCCCTCAGCAAGATTAGAACTTTGCACCCTTCACTTATCAGCTCATTGCTTAAACCACTCTCCTAATTTTCTTTCCTTACTCTGAATATCTGTCATAGACACACACACACACACACACACACACACACACACACACACACACACACACACACACACACACACACACACACACACACACATACACACACACACACACACACACACACACACACACACACACACACACACACAAAATGATAGTGTAGTGAGTCTTTTTTCTTCATCTTTCAACATACTCTGAAAACTGATGAAGTGGGTAAGATACCTGAACACTGAGTGTTACATGCTCAGTAATTTCTTCTAAAGGTGGGGCAGTCACGGTCTCATGAAAAAACACATGACTGGTACTTACTCAGGATGATAACAATGGCCATGACAAAAGCTGAACAAAGCAATCAAATGAGCTCTGGGAAAATGCTCTGTGCTCATTTTTTCACCTGCACACCTAAATAAATATTCAACTGGAGGAGGCACACTGCTTACTTCAGTCTTACATTCTCTTTTTTTACCATAAAATGTAAAAAATAACAGAAAAACATTCAAAAAGTATATAAAAGCATCAAAAAGGAGTCATATAGTACAAATTATACACACATGCAATATACTAGAAAACAAACAGCCTTGAGCTGTGCATACTAACAGATGGTGCTGCACCTGAAAGCATAGCAGTAGCCTCATCTGCAGCAGCCACTGTAGACATAGCTAAAACACAGTAGTACAGTGAAACCTGTTATCACAACCTAACTTGTCTCACTATCTCTCAGTCACGCTGTGAAGATTCTGCCATGAAAACTTAAACAGCAACAGACCCTCTTATTACCATATTATGGCAATGATCCTTGGTCTGCTGTCATGTTAGAAGAGTGGTGGACCACAGCACATTAGAGAACTGCAGGTTTTATGACTAACACCCATAATTTCAAAACAAGTTTGTGCCTTAACAAGAAGAAAACAAAGATCATGACAACTGATAACATTATTAAATGCATAGTTGTTGGAAAAGAGAAACAGTACAAGATTTTAGCCTGCTTGGATTAATAATCAATAACAAAATGACAAGCAGTCAATAAATCTGATAATGAATCCCTTTGGCAGAAAGGCTGTAAGGGATTTAGATAAGCTCTTCAGCTGAAGAGGTGCATGTTTGCATACAAAGATTCAACTTGCTCAAGCTATGTATTTTCAACAATGTCAACTGGATTTGAAACTTGGACAATGATAAAACAAGACAAGAAGAAAAGCATTGCCTCTAAATTATGGTTTAGAAAAGAATATTATATACCATAAACTGACCTAAAAACAAATCAATTGGTACAGGAAGAGATAACTGGTACAGGGAGAGATAAAACCCAAGTATTACCTGGCAGCTCAACTAAGAAGAATTTGGCATTCATAGTTCAGACATATGATGCAAAGAGAAAGATCATTTGAAAAAGACATTATGCTGGAGAAGGTTGAAGATCAATCTACAAAAAGCCCAACGATGTGACAGACTGATAGAATACCTATAATAATGGATGCCTCTTTATCAGTGATTAAGTCATTTGAAGACTGAACACCATTTAGAACAACCATCCTCAGGATCACCATGAGATGGCATCAACTTGACAGCACTAACAACAACAGCAGCACTTTTAGGGAGGGACAACAATGTGGATGCTGGTTTGCAATCCCAAGTGTCCTGGCTACACCTTTTCTCTTTTACTTTGCCCCAACATTATGAATACAGGCATAGTACATTAAAATAATGCTTTTCATGCAGCCATTTACTGCCCCAAGTATATCAGTGTATGTGAAGATCATTATGCAGTACCAGTTTGAGTAATGCTGCTATAGAGTGTGTTACTGCATCTGAATGAATGTTATGACTTGTTCACCAATAGTCAGATATAAATGCCATGACTGAATGCTTTGCATAAGTTTTCAAAATGCTTTATTTTACAAAACTAAGTTGAACAGATTAACTTATTACTGAATTACTACAGTTGTCCTTGACTGGGTTTAGACCTAGAATTTTACATAAGCAATTGTATAATTATGTATGGCTAATGCTCAGCACTACAACACATAAATAATACTATAGTCTGTTAACAGAATCAGAATCATTTACACAAACTGTAACTTCCAGTTAAATTATTACTTAGTAACTGCATGTATTGCTCGACTGATGGAGATCCCACTTTAATGTGGTGAACTGTATAAATTTCAAAGTAACCAAAAGTGATAGGCATGCTAATCATTCATCCAGGCTGAAATCTAAATCTTTTTTTAGATGATATATACAGCCTGTAATAATCATAGGAAAATTAAAGCTTAAGTCTATTAAACAATAAGAAAACTAATTGAACTGTTCATGGTTCCCTTATGCACCTTGATTCTTGCATTTGTAAAACTATCATCATCTCTTATGGGCATGTCACATGGCTTCTTAATTTTTTTCTCTCACATATCTTACACTTCTTGCTCAAGAGCAAAATAAATTGTTTCATGTCTATTTATTTTCTTGACTGAAACAGGTAATTTCTGCTTAATGTTCCTGTATCAACAGGATTTGCTTTCCAACAGCATTAGGTAAAGCACTAACGAATCTTATTAGTTTAACTGATCATTCTCAGGTAACATTCTTGCATTAATCCCACAATGATTTTCCCTGTACAACATACTTAGTGCTGATACAGTAAGCCTAACTGAAGGGGCAGGACTACTCACTGCCTGTGTACTGTAGTACAGTTAATAGACAGGACTAACTCTATATGCTGCAAATGAGCTTTATCCTGTAGTCTTGGGCTGTTCCATCTGTTTTCAGTTACTTATTCTGTCATTCTCATAACTTCACTTAATTAGACTACTGCTCTATATCACTGTTATGAAGACACAAAAGGGCCTGGGGAGTTATTACCTAGTTAAAACACACAAAAAAAGTAAAATACCCCCAGACTAATTAGGGGTAGCTCTACAGCTGTTTGACTGTTGTTCCTATTCTTAACAATAAGCATACTGATGTGCTAGCCAGTCATCACAAAGTATTATTTATTGCATTTATTCATACTCTATTATACTGATTTAGATAAATAAATTTGTGCAATTTGGTAAAGTCCATTTAGAGTAGAAATCTAGACAGAAAACTTCAATGATTACATGAAGTGGAATGTACAGACAGGTACAAGAAATCCCAAAGATGACTTAAAACAATGTAAAAGTAAAAAAACTTATAAACAAAGAGTGTGTGTCTAGATTTAGGAATGTTAAGTTTCCTCATTTTCTCAGCACTCATTAAGCCAATCATTGAATATAATGCTCCCTTTGACATGCATCTGTCCAAACAAATGCAGCAACTGGAACACCCACAGAGATACTGTACTAAAAAGATATAAGGCTGAAACAACATGTCCTACTGTCCAACTCAAGGCCCTGTCACTAAACTCAGTATCCCACAGACTGCTAAGAGGTGACCTGTGTCTGTCATACAAGGCAACACCCAACCCATTACTGATGGATTTACTTGCATATTGGCATATCAAATAACATAAGAAATACTCAGTCTGGGATCTAAACCTATATATATATGTGGAACAGACACCTAAACCACATAAATCAAAATTCATCCCTGCCCATATTCAAGCACAACTGACATCTATGGATAGAAATTTATCGTAGAACTGCTGCTTGTACTAGTACTGCACACAAGCAGCTTCTAAATGCTTTATCCCATGCATGGATCCCTTCAAATTATCTATGGTATGATCCCAGTTATTCTTTTTAGGGGTAGAATATAATTATCAACTATGGGATGGCTAAGAGCAATCTATAACCAAATGGGATTGGTTATTTTGACCACAAAAAGGGAAATTGGCTAGGCTTAAAATGGCCCTTAAGGGCAGCTAGCCTATTACTTACCTATGACTAGATGAAAGTGTACAACTCAGAATAAATTCTAATTAGCATTTGAGTACAGTGGCCTCACAAGGTCAACTATTTTAGAAAGTCTAGAAAGATGTATGCAGTCACTTTAATACTGGTAGCTGAAATAACTAAATAACTAGTTTGGTGTGTGGAGATGCAATCAGTGCTAGGCAGATTCTTCAATTTTGATTGAACTCCCAAAAGTAGATATTAATGATAAAACACCTGGAAGATGGATTCACAGCAGACCTGCACTGTGGTATGTGATTGGTCAGTTAAGCAGGCATTAGCAGCTGACTGGTGCTACTAAGAAGGAAATAAAATAAACACTAATGCCCTCTCAAATTAGGTACAGAACTGCTTAATGGGTAGTAAACCTCAATGGTTCATAAGAGTCCTGAGACAAGAATTCAGAACCCATTTAGAGGAAAGTTCAACATTATTTGGCTTTAGTTGTTGGCACTAGCAGTTGCTTAGCTTAATGGTACATTCTTTATATTAAACAACTACGTTTTTTTGAATTATGGCCACAGTTACATATATATTTTTTATTTTGAAAAAAAAAAAAGAGAATAGCCTGCATTTCAAAACTGTGCCCCACTGTTACTCCTGTTTCTAGCTTACTGTGTCCAGCACATAGTACAAGTAAGTACTTTGCCAAAAAGGAAGAAACCTCATTTTAAGACTTGGCAACAAGAAGTTGGTGACAGTTATGAAATAAAAAAAAAATCAATTCAAATAGACTGCCAGACATCAAAAAAGTTCTTGGACACTTAAAGTTTCTGCTATGAGAAAGTATGGTCATACTTTGTCCCACGATTTTAGACAGTGTTAGAAGTAAATGCCAGTTCAATAGCATTCTGATTATCCTGAGCCAAGGGAAACAAAAGATAACATGCTCTGCAAGCAGAACACCCTCAGCTATTGAACACAGGTACTCGCAAACAACAGTGTGGGCTTGTGAACACAGTATATAGTATTTTGCAAAAAGTACACATTCTATTTATTTTAATATTTTGTAAGCCAGTAGTTTACCTGGTCACACAACCATTTTAAGTCATAATCCAAGCCCTAAGCAACTACAACAATGTATATTAATCGTATACATTCACTTAATAAGAACATGTGTTTTTTTAAATCATAGCTGGTTATAAATACAATCTAAGATTAACTACAGTTATTCTACATAGTATATGTATAAAAAGAATACTGATTCCAAACAGTTTTAATGGAGAAATTTAAAATTAATAATTAAAATACATTGATTTTACTTAATTACGGCAAACCAAAATAAAATATTTTTACAGACCCGAAAAACAGAGATGTTAAGTGATATTTAAGTTGTGGATGAGGTGGAAAGGGGGGAGCAGCTGGAGGATTAGAAGTAAATCATTTATACAATCACATTGTGAATTAAGGGTGAGTTAAGAATATAAGATTAGCACTGTCACAGTGTGAAAAAATAACCATGAACTACGTTTCTGAAAAAACGCCAGCTGAATATCTTTGCAAAACTGGATGGGAATACACATTTTAGAGAATGACTTTTCTGTGGAGCATGGGATAAAGGGAAGGATCTGAAGACAGATCAGAGTTAAAAGTGCATGATGAGATTGGATAGTGACTGAAGTGCACAGAAAACTTTCCAGCAGATTGGGGGGGGGGGGGCTGTCAAAACATAAGTTAGCAATGGGTAGGAAACTGGTTAGTCTGTTGATTTGCAAGCTTAATAAAATTACAGATTGTATTCAGTGATTTTGAAGGAAGTGCTGTAAGGGTTCCCAAAAGCGGTAAGGGGTACATTATATTCTTTATGCATAATGAAATTCAGGAGTAAGGTGACTGACAAATTTGTATGACAACTTAATCATGGACCTTTTGAAAAATAATTTCAGGGTGCTTTTGAAATGTGTGGGAGTACACATTTACTTGAATCTTTGTAAATTAATTTAGTGGTAATGGTGTTTATTTATTGGTTTTGTTTACCAGGAAAGTCCAGGTGGGCACAAGTCCCATTTTCAGCAGAACCCAGGGGAGAAATGCTGTATTTTACAGCAGTACAAGTCTGTTATACATGATTTATATAATAAATGTACATACATACATACACAGAATAGTAATGATATGACAGTTAAAAACATGACAGCTAAAACTAGAATATAGTAAAATATTATCTAATAGCAAGCCAATAAGAGTCTAGTTATTTTCAAATGCAATAAGCTGTAAAGAGATATTCAGTAGGAGACAGTGAAGTAATTACTGGATGAAGATGGTTACAAATTATGAGGGTGTATTGAGGAGGTCCAGGTAAAAGGAAGAGAGACATAGTACTGGAGAGGGGTAGATGATAATCAGACAGTTAGAGACTAAAGAATTAGCTGTATTATGACCAGTTACATAAATGTGGTGACAGTAAGGGTTTGGAGATTATCATATGTATGCAGCTGGCAACTGAGTAGCCAGTGACCTACAAATACATACTGTGTTGAATAACGCATCGAAAATAGTAAGGCCTGAAATAATGGAGCTTATTGCTTCTTTTTAACAGTTACCCTTCTGCTCTTAAGAATTGGTTTAATTGTTGCTCTCTCATTCAGCCCTCTGCCTTTGTCGATTTTTCGATGTGTTATTCATTAGAATTATTAGATTTAGCGCACAGTTATTGCAGATTTATATATCAGTTCATGGTATACAGATATACATCCATGTATATGACCCTGGACCGCTTATCCAGTTACCTCGTGCCTTTTTATACATAGATACCCAGAAATTCAGCTTTACCTGGTATAATGTGCCATTCTTTAATTAATGGCGTACTTAGAATTTATTCCATGTGGTTTCAACACAGTATGTATTTGTAGGTCACTACCACTTATTTTTTTCTCCCTTGAGCAGACTATGTTATATCCGATTAGATTACTGGGTCTGAATACATTTCTGCATTGATGTATTGGTATATTTCATTTTGATGAATACCAATATATGTTTATGTTCTTAGTAGCACCATCCCAATAAGCCTCAAACTTCTTATGATAATATTTATTTAGTATGTTAAATAATTAATTAACATAGTATTAGTTATACACCAGCAGCATGATTCTTATAAGATTCTATCATGCTAGTTTATTAGGTTAACCAGTTTCAGCAAATGATTTAAAGCTGAATAATTTGTTAAGACGTTTTCTGGTTAACTAAGGTTTGAATGAATATGTTTAATATAGTAACATCTATGCTCATATATTTTTTGTGAACATTATATGTATGAATGAGATATATATAATTTTTGCAACACTGTAACATTGTATGAATGATAGTTGCGAATTATGTTTTGTGAAGTACATGCTTAGTATGTGCTAAGTATGACTTTAGAGCTATTTAAGCAAGAGATATAAGAAAATATATTGAAGCAAGATTTTGCATTCTTGCAAACTACACATACACCCTTTGCACTATTTCCAGCATACAGATAGTTATTAGCGCAATTTTAGTGCGTGTATAGACATATTTACGTTTATAAATGGAAAGCACACTTCTTATGCAATACTGATTTTATGTTCGATGTGTGTATACCAAAGGTAGACAAACTTTTTTGACAATGCTGTTAATTCAGTTGCAATAAAGTCTAGCCGACTCTGTTTGGTTCACATTAAATGTATAGCGCGTAGCAAAAATCTGATTAATACAGTTTCATAACATATAGTTATTATTTTTTGGTTTATGCCAGACGTATTTGATTGACTTTTTTATATATTCTTACAAGTATTTGCATTAGAGTAAGTTGTGTTTGTTTTGTTTACAGCAACTAAATGCGCAACAATGGTTTTAAATATTTGATTAATATAAATAATATATAATTATTATTTCTTTGTTCTATGTCAGATGTTTATGTCTGACTGCTTATATTTTATTTTGTATTAAAATAATAAATAAGGAAGAACTAGTTAGACGAACATTTTAACATTCAATACATTAATAGAGATGTTTTCATTTTTAAAACTTGTAGAAGTTAGAAATGTATAAGCGCTATATATTATATTTACATGCTATTGCCTTACAGTATTTTAAGGCATGAACTTGGTTTAGCATATGAATCACAGCTTGAACTTTGTGATTTTAATAGTGATAAATAATGTATGTCTTTTTAAATAAGTCAACAGTTTATTTGAAGCATAGTCATATGATTAGTATAAAAGGAAATGTTTGTTTGGCGGGAATTTTTTCAAAGGTTTGAAGATTGAAGCTTTGGTAAAAGCGCTTACCTGTGTACACAATAAATGAACTTTTATTCGTTTTATCAAGACTGGATTTTTATTGTGAGCCATTTGGTTGCCTCTCCCTGTTCAATGCATTTGGATTACTTATCAATTTTTGTTTTGTTGGATGTAATGGAGAAGGAAGTTTTGTTGACTGTAAGCTGTTTGGAAGTAAATAGGATTAGTTTGGATTTACTTGGGTTTATGAACAGCTGGGCAAATGTCAGGCAGGTTTCTATAGAGGAGGAGGATTCCTGGGTAAGGTCTTGAAGTTTGTTGATGTTTTTTGCGATACAGATAACTCATTTGCATACTATACAAGGGATGCCATTTTACAGGCTTTATGTAGGTTGTTGATGAAAATGTTGAAGATAATGGGTCCCAAGACTCATTCTTGTGGTGCGCCGACTCTGATGAGGAGGGAAGATGAGATGTCTTTTTGCCACTTGGCAGCTTGAGCGCAATTTTGGAGGTAGCTACAAAACCATGATATAACAGTGTTGCTGAGTTCTAGGATATGAAGTTTGTATAGGTGGACAGAGTAAGATACCATGTCAAATGCCTTGCATAAATCAAGGAAGAGGGCAGACACTAGGTTTCTGTCATTCCTATTTGTGTTTACTGGTGAAAGTAGTAGAGGTACTGTGGTTACCATGATCAGAAAGTTGTGGGGAAAGTTACTGCCAAGTCTTTTATAAGAAAGGAGAAGAGAATGGGGTCAATAAAAGACATTTGAGAGACAATGGATTGTAGTAGACTGGCAAAAGAATTAGTAGATGCACCTTTAACTGAAATGGGATGGTCAGAAAAGTAGCCTTTTAAATAATTAACAGCAGGAGTAAAGAAACCCAGTTTACTAAGTTAAACTAGAAAAAGGGATATTCCACAAGTTAAAATGTTCTTCTGAAGTCAGCAGCTACAGCTGCAATGAGCAGGCCTTTAGCCAAGTTTGTGTAGATAAAGACTACTGCCATAGGGTGTATTAGTATTACACAAGGGCTTAAAATTATGAGTTGGTTAAGATATAGAAATAGATGGTCAAAGATAGGCCTCTATTCCATTTTTTTCATATATATTTTGTAGGTAGGAGGGTAATATGGCTGCAAGTCTCCACTGTTCAGTTCGGAAAGTTTTAGGAAAATTAGAAATAGAGATAAATGTGGTTGTCTACCATATCAAAAGGACTATACCATGCTGAAAAAAAAATGTTAAAAATAAAAGGGAAATTGATAAATACGTATGCAGAGGTTTTTATTAATTTTGGGGACTATTACGGTTGTCTGTCAAGACAGAATTATGCATAGTGACTCAGAGAAGATATCATGAACAATGAACACAGAGCTGGAACACTGAGTGTACTGGAAAATTGTGAGATCTGTGGAAGTACTGGGAGAAGAGACAGCGTGTGTTGGCATTTAAATGAAAAAAATGGTGGTGAGGGGTAGAAGTGGAGTACAAAAATAGCACTTAACATGTCAACATTTACTAAGCAAATTCTTCTTTAGGGGGTTGAGTGAAGATGTTTTGTATACATTCTGAGACAGTTAATCTTACTTTTTTTAACTGCTATACTCACTTCCCTTTTCAGCATTTGTAACTGGATCTAGTTAATCAGTATCTTTTCACTTAAGCAACATTTTTATTCCCAGATCTCATCCTATGTTTAACATTTCAGTGGTGAGCCAGTGGCAAGAGTTTTCATGAAAGCTACTGTTACTTAGTGAGTAGATGTTATTCTGTACTCAGAGGAGCTGCTTAAAGAACAAACGGCACCTGCAAGGTTTGTACATGTGTTATGGGCTGCACAGCTGATACAGTTTAAGTGCTCTGATACTAAGTGTTCCTCACTACTGCACAGCTAATACAGCTTAAGTGCTCTGATACTAAGTGTTTCTCACTACTGCACAGCTAATACAGTTTAAGTGCTCTGATACTAAGTGTTCCTCACTACACAATTTAATTGGAATGGCATGCAAGGTTTCTTAAAGGACCAAAATGATAGGATGGTGTGGTCATTACCCAGTATAGATGGAACATTCAGGAATATTTGCGAGAATGATTCCCTGCATTGGGCCTGTGGTTAGTATGCTGTTTGATGACTTGTATTGGGTTCATATAGGAAGCATATTGCTGTAAGCTGGGCTGCAAAGACTCAGATCAGTGTTATTTGATGTCTCCAACAAGCATAAACAATAAGGGAGATACAACTCAGATACAGCTGAGCAGGGAAAAGGCTAGAGGCAGATGGACTAAAGCCATAAAAAAGGATGGTGTGAGGGAGTACAGAAAGCAGTATTAAAGGCCATCTAGGATTAGTTCCAGAGCTGGAGTTTGGTGGTGCTTTGACGTATGAAGTGTTGTGTGCCTGAGAAGTCTTTGTGATAAGAACAACAGTTAACTGAAAGGAAAGGAAGAAGGTGGTCTTTGGGTTTGAGCCATTTTTCTGTAATAGTAAGAATACTGGGGATGTAACAACAGCCAAGTTTGCATTAGGCTAAATTTACTGCTCAAACCATAAGAACTGATGTGTGCACTTCCTACATATCTGTGGTGAGGAACAAGGGTGTCAGGAGTAAATGGTGTGTTTTGTATAGTAACTGTAGGGTGAAGGCCAGCATTATGCTCAATTTCTGCAGACAGCACTGTATTCTGTAATTTAACTGTGGAATGTAGCAGGACAATCAGAATGATTTTTTTGTGTGGGGCAGCAATGTGAAAAAGTGGGTTGGATATTTTCTATTATTAGAGAGTGAGCGAGCACAACAAAGGAGAGGTTAGAGTTTTAGGGGAGAAGAGGATATTTTTTAGCAAACTGACTGTGTCAGGGAAGGGATCAAGTTTGAGAAAATGGAAGACCTTCCTGTGAAAAGTCGAATAGTGTTTGCTGTGCTGAATGAATCATTATTGAAATTACATCTAAAATACATATCTACACCATCTTTTAGGTGAGAAGTTAAACTGAATTCCCATCTGCTAGAGTTGGTGGTGGTGGTAGCTCTGGCAGATGTAAAAGACCCCGTGGCACTTAGTGAAAACAGTAGGGGAAGTCCCCTGATGCCCTGGCCAAATTTCCCCTAGAATTACACTTAAAAGAGGCCAAACAGAGTAGACTTGCCAACAGAGGAGGGAAGGGTGGATGGACAGATAGACAGACAAATCTGAATAAAAAAAATGATACTACTCTTTCTGGCCATCTATTACCATGTTTGAGGACTGTAGGTGCAACGTTTAAGACTGCAAAACTAGAGTTTTTGATTTATTTCTAGTAATCATAAGGAATGATCATAAAAAATACACCCAAAACCTATCCTATTGATTTTTAGAGTCCCTAGCACTGCATTTTGTTCCATCTTAATATATTACATATTTGCCATTTATGTTTTAAATCATTTATATTAATTTTTGTGCATACCTTATAAATATTTGCTGGACTCTATGTAAGTCTGTATTTATCAGTCTTGGAAACTGATCTTGTAGTCTGAATCATGGCTGAAAATGTCTATGCAAGGATTAGCATACAACCTTTGTTAAAAGTAGAAAAAACTAAACATTTCTCACACTCTTGCAGAATGATATGACAATTCATTGCTAAATTATAATTTTTTTCTTCAATGAATCTTGAGCTGTAATAACCTCTGACAATAACAAACATATCTTTCAGTTGTCTGTAATTATAGGTTCATGGCAAAATAATGACAAGCAAAATATCAGATACCTGAAATATCAAATCAAAAGACTAAATCTGTAAAACCCTAACAATTAAATCCTGATTCTGTTTTGTGAAAAAAAATGAAAAATGCACACCTTTGATACAATTTACATATTTAATGAAATGTTTCTGCAGTGTTACTGAATTCTTGCATACCGCAAACACACACACCACTTGCACACTATAATTTCAAGGTTGCAGTAATATACTCGTTTTTATAACAAAACAAGAACTTGACTTTTCCTTAGGAGGTTCATAGGTGTGTACTAGGCTAATGACCCTGGAGCCTTTACAAGCCTTGCTCATAGGATTACACTGGCATTGTGCCACCCGACCTTAGTTCCCAGTGCCTCTGTCGAGTAGAGCCATTGGAGTGATACCCGGGGTAAATTTTCTATTTTTCATCCACTCATCAAGATTTCTCTTGAAGAGGGCCACAGAGGTGCTCTGTTTGCCATGTATGGGAAGTCTATTCCATAGCATAGGCAGTCTCTAAGTTATGAACCTGTCCCTCCAGCATGTTCTGTTGATTGTGGTAATGAGGTTGAGGTCTCTGGAGCATGTGGTGCAGAGGGATTGGGATTTCTTTAGATGTAGCATTTCTAACAGAGATGGGTCAGACATGGCTTTGTAAGTCAAGCAGAGATCGCCTCTGAGTAGGCGATATGAGATAGAGAACAGATGGAGTTTTTTGAGTCTGTCCATATAGGACAAGTGTTTAAGGCTTAGGATCCTCTTTGTGAGGTACTTTTGAAGCCTCTCCAGTTGTTGCAGGTGTCTAGTGAGGTACATGCTAAATGGGGCATTGTACTTGATAACTGGCCTAATGAGGGAAGAGTAGAGGGAGACAATGATCTTTCTTCCTGGATGCAAAACCCTTAATAATGAGATGTGCCACAAAAAAGGATTTTCTGACCACAGTGGCAATGTGGTGGTCAAAAGAGAGGTTGCTGTCAACCTGTGTTCCCAGATATCTTATAGCGCCTTCTGTGTTCAGTGGACTAACATCGATGTGGTAATTCATGGGAACCGTTTTTTTCCAAAGGGGATGATGACACTTTTTTGACATTGAGCTTAAGGCTATGGTTCTGACAACAGTCGTTGGTCTCGGTGAGGCCTTTCTGTAAGATGTCAACATCACTTGGGGCGTTAATAATAGCTCCCAACTTGCAATCATCTGGGAACTTTGTCAGCCAGAGTCCCTTTGTTTTGGCCTGGACTTCACAGAAGTAGATACCAAACAGGAGAGGACCCAGGACCGAACCCTGTGGGACTCCACTTGTGACTGGTCGGCAGTATGACTTGGAGTCAGCTACTTTTACACTGTGGGTTGTATCTGTGGGCCAGTTTGCAACCCACCTAATGATATAGGGGTTGATGCCTAGCTTAGTGAGTTTTTCTATGATTCCTGAGTGAGGAATGGTATCAAAGGCCTTGGCCAGATCAAGGTAGGCTGTATGAACCACCTTACCTTCATCCACAGATCTGGTGACTGACTCAAAGAAGTCGACCAGGTTGAGCAGGCATGATCTGCCCTTCATAAAACTAAACTGTGTGGGATCCAGAGTTTAGAGATTCCCTATTTCCTTGTTTATTAGGTCCATGATGATGCGTTCGATAGCTTTGCATATCAGACTTGTCAGGCTAATGAGGCGATAGTTCCAAGGGTCTGTAGTTGCTCCTCCTTTGTGGAGAGGGATGACTGTAGCAGTGCATCATTCGGTAGGGACAAAGTCTAAGGTTATGCTGTGATTGAACAGGGCACACAGGTGAGGTGCCAGTTCACTCTGTAGTTCATGTAGAACACCGCCAGGGATATTGTCAGGTCCCATGGAAGCTGTAATCTTGGCCTTGGGCAGTGCTGTTCCAACCTGTGCAGCAGTAATACTGGGTGCCTGGCAATCTACTGACATTGTGATTGGTCCTTTGGGGGGGTAAAGTTGGCAATGAATCTGTCAGCCAGTACATTGGCAATATCTGTTGGCTCGGTATAGGAGGTACCATTGTGCAGTAGCTCAGAGCAAATCTGGGTATTGCCGTGGAGATTCTTTACATAACTATAGAAGGCCTTGTGGTTGTCTTTATTATCTTCTGCAATTCTGTTTTCATAGCTAGCTTTAGAGGATTTGATGAGGGATCTCAGCTTTTTGTTGAGGTTGATAAGGGAGTTTTTCCAGTCTTGGGACTTTACCTTACTCTGCATCAGTTTCCTCCTTCTGCTGTAGAGTTTGTTTATGGCAGGGGACCACCAAATTGGCTTCCTTTTTTTGGAGGAGAGTGTCTTGGTTCTATTGGGTATGGCAAGATCCATGCATTTGTTTACATGTTTGTACAGTGCACTGGTGTATGATTCGGCGGTCATGCAACTATTCTCCATTTGCATGGGTGCCATGAAGTTAGCCACCTCTGTTTTTAGGAGCCCAAAGTTAGCATTGGAGAAGTTTTTCATGGTGGTTACCTTTGCGGGGAGTGGGGTGGGGGGCTGGGAGAGATGTGGATTTCCAAGATGATTAGTTTGTGGTCGGATCTAACCAGGGAGGAGTTGACTATTGGTGTAGAGCAACTGTCGACCATGTTAGTAATGACCAGGTCAGTAGAGCAACTGTCGCCCATGTTAGTAATGACCAGGTCAAGGATGTTGCTACCTCTAGTGGGGGTAAGAACGAGCTGGTCCAGGGCATTGGAATTAATGAATTCCAGGAAACATTGGCAAGTGCTTTGGTACATGTATAGCTTTCCCAGTTAATGGAGGGGTAGTTGAAGTTGCCCAGTATGAGAGTTTTAGGTTGGACCCTAATATTCTCCAGGGTGCTTAGGAACATGGAGTGTGAGTCTTGGGACATGGTTGGGGACCTATAGCAGGCTGCAACCTGAATTGCTGTCTTACCCAATGTTAGCTGCACCTGAAGTATTTCTGATGCATTGTGTTGGGCTACCAGTCTGGAATTATGCGCATCCTTTATGAATATGGAAACACCACCGCCTTTGGAGCTTCGGCCCAAGTTCTGGGGCCAAAGGTGTGGAATGAATTATAGCCTGGTAGTGCAGGGGTGCTTTCTGCTGCCTTGAACCAGGTCTCTGTTACAGCACAAATGTCAATGTTCTCCATTTTAAGGAGTGCGTCGAGCGAGTGCATTTTTAGATATAGACTTCTAGTGTTGAGCAGCATGACTCTCAAATTGCATTTGTTTGTAGCTCTTACAGTGGTAATATCAGATCATAATCATATATAAGACACAACTCTCCTCTCTAAACATGGATACAAGCAGGCTTAGCCCGTGCGACCACATTTTTTTTAAACAGGAAACATCTTTACTAAATTATCACACATGACATAGACAATCACACATTCACACAAATGAAAACAAACCCCACTGACATAATCTTAATCGCAAACACTACATACTACCACAATCCATCCAGTCACTACCAGCCAAACACCACATAGCTCACTCAAATCCTGCCCCCAACCCCCCCACTGCATGCACTGTTTCCACAACTCCCATCCTTTTCCACATAACATGCTCCCACCCCTCTCCAAAGATCCCAATTCCAGCTGCTCCATCTCTGCCACCATATTCACTACCTCCAGCACAGGTGGCTTAGACCCTGACCTCCATCCTCTGGCAACTGCTTCCTTGGCAGCCACCACAACCAGACCCAGCATTCCCCACCACTTTCAGGCAACTCCAACTCTGCATTACAGCCCAGAAATCAGCTCCATTGCTACACCAATTCGCTACCCTGTACAACCGCATTAACAGAACTTCACTCTGCTTGTAATTTTAACAGATGGTACTGAATTCCATTTTTATGGTATGTTTTGCCACAGGACATAGGAGTTCAGGTCATTCTAATAGACTCACTGTTCAAAGTACAACCATACTTGGCTGTTACCAGACACTTTCTTTTTGTATTGATAAACTTGAAATTTTCAAAAGTCTCAGATTTGCGCATTCAAACATATGCAGGTGTGATATTTTGGTTCTAAACTTATAAAGCCTAGTATTTTGACTGTTGATATTGTGATATGGCTCCCTGATATTTTTTGCACTGTCCCTCACAGTATTTGCGATGTAATAACAAGTCATTGAGGGTTAAAATAATCAAATAAAAAACAGATATTTAGAAACATACTTCTTTATTTCAGAAAATCAACTTTCTAAGTAAAAAGTGTCAATTAAACTTATTCTAATTTGGAGCCTTTGTCTGTCATTTTTTGGCATTGTTCTGAGAAAACAGGTTGAAAGCTATGCCAACAGCAGCAGCAGTGACACACTAATGTTAAGAAAGAAAGCTTATATAAAGTACTTTGTAGTTTTAATGATCAAGCCAATCAACAAAGTCTTTCACTCATATGCAGAGCACAGAAAGCAGATGAGATAGTTCTACCTAGCTCCATCTCAGAGTATGCAAGGACAGCACATATTTGAGGTGGGTTATTAAACTGCAAGATAAGTCCTCGATGATATGCCCTATTTTAAGAAATATGACACCCTGAGAGCCTGGTAGATAAAGACCAGGAGAGGCAAAATATTGCAGTTCTGTTTTAGTCTGGGGAAAAAAAACTATTCCTATTCTTAGGGGTTAGCAGAATGTCAGCAATGATGTGAAACTGCTTACACTGCACTTACCCAGTGATGCAAGGCTAACACTGTCAAGAAACCACCATGTCATGACGACAGACAGAAAAGTGCAGAGAAATAATATTTCCAAGAAGATCTACTACAAAGACTCACTTAAAGAGATTAAACAATCAACACAGCAGCACATAAAATCAATTAGCAATAATTCACTCGGTCCACCTTTTTAGACTCTCTGTTCAGTTTTTTTTTTTTTTTTTTTAGACAATCGCAAAATCTTTTGACCACTTATGCAGGGGATCATAATATGGTTATATGTAATGTTTCAAAGGATGCTTGCAGAAGTAAAACATCCACACTTGCTCTCCTGCAGATAAAGATGTGCTGAATTCTACAAACAAGTATCTAATGTTACCTCTGTGTAATCACCAGTGCTTGATAAAAGTATCACCTCTCTCTCTTTTTTAATGGTACAATTTCTTTGACTACATGATATA
The DNA here is from genome assembly GCF_019279795.1 of Protopterus annectens. Lineage (NCBI taxonomy): Eukaryota > Metazoa > Chordata > Ceratodontiformes > Protopteridae > Protopterus > Protopterus annectens. The sequence goes on along the minus strand of NC_056732.1, from coordinate 449,072,511 downwards.
TGGATCATTAAGATAGTTATTTTTTCTTAGTTTTTTTTTTCCTGGTTTTTCTGTTCATGTCTCTAACGATGTTACACGTGACTGTATAGCATGTTTACTGGTAACAAACATTTCAAATGCACTTGTGTAACTGATGGCAGTAAGGAAACACTTTTAAAAATCTGACAAACATCTAATGTTGCCTTTTATACTCTGGGTAGTTTGCACAGTTATGTCAGAAATAAAATGGACCGATCAGGACAAATTAAGCCAGAACAGATACCCTGAAATTCACCACTGAGGACTATCATCCTGTTCTGAAAACTCACCCCAGGGAGGGAGCGGAAATTTTCAGCACATGGTGATAGCCCTCAGTGGTGAGACTGGGGACATCTATTCTGGGTTAACAGTACACAGATAGACATTATAGGTCATCATGGCCTTGTATTACTGTACTGCGGGCATGGTGACAGGGCATGGGTAGGGCAAAAACAAAATATCTAAGACACCAAGCACCATGCTATGCTGGGTTTCCATCGGACTATGGAAGTCAGGTAGCTCTCAGCGTCTAGGACTGAGGAGTGGCACTGGCAGTAGTTGGTGGTAATCTGCACAGAGGCCAAAAAAATAAAAGAAAGAATATAAATAATCTTCCCTAACTAAAGATATGCAGATGAGGAGGGAATGCAAAAGAAAATGTAGACACAGATTAATGATCAAAATGGCCAATGCCTAAGTCTTATGCACTTGTAAGTTTATTTAAGTATATAGACAAAAAGTAGTGTAAAGATCAAATATTTATTTACATTCAATAAATTCATAATAATAAGCCTCATTTTGGTCTTATTTATCCAAATTACAGGAAAATTTGGTAAAAGAACTGAGAAAAAACTTATCAAGCATCTTTATCATACCATCTAAACAGCCCACACTTTTATAACTGGGAGAGGGGGCCTCTGGCAGTTATTTTTTCTATTTTCATTGTCGCCTCACAGCAAGAGGTTCTTTCGTTCGATTCTCGGGTGGAGCGCCTTCTGTGTGGAGTCTGCATGTCCTCCCCACGGTCGAGTGACGTTAAAGACATGCACGTAGGTGCGTGCGTGAATGGGGCTTGCCTTCTTTGAAGGTTGGGTGCTGGGCTGGCAACTCGGCACTGTAAAAATCCACTACCAATCATGAGCGGACCGGAGTTCTGCTGTGGCGACCCCTAACCGGGAAAAGCCGAAAGAGATTACTTTATCCTCATATACTGGCATATCCCTTATTTTACCTGTGTTTCTTTTCTATCTCAGAAGATGGAATGACATTCCTATGCAGTGTGTTCCAGCCTAGCACTTTCTGCATGCCATATGCATTATACAAATTTATTAAATTCAGTTTCCCTATATTACTCTAGCATGTCCAAAGGTCAGTCAATGGTTTCCTCTCCAGTCCAGCTAGTGAATCTGGGAATTTTGAGGCAATGTTACAACTGTCTCATGTACACGGACAACCCTCTCCTCCTCCAAACAGGTTCAAATATATGTGAGAGATGCAACTATTTAGCCAAACTGGAGGCTGAGCTCTCTCATCTCAAAACTGGTGTAACCAGTCAGGAGGAGAAGGTAACCTCACACAACACAATTCCAGTATCACATAGTCCCACCACATCAGCGAACCAAATACATAAATACACAAAAACATACTCGGAGGCTCTAAATAAAAATCTACCTAAGCAACAGAGACCTCCAAAGCAGACATCCAAGCAAACGCTACCTGAAAACAAAACACGCACAACACATAACCCACAAAGTCAGTGTGCCAAGCAGCCACAGCCCTTAAGGCTGAATAACACACCTGATACTCTTGTAATAGGTGACTCTATTGTCAGACACACTGACGTCCCGCTCACCAGGCTGAATAAAGAGAAGGTCAAGGTGAGCTGCCTGTCGGGTGCTAGGATCCGCCACATAACGCAAGCACTCAGGTCACTCCAAAGCAAATACAAATATGACTCAGTCATTGTACATGCTGGTGTGAATGACTTGAGACGTACCTCCCTGGACTACATGAAAAGAGACATAGTGGAGCTCTCTGATCATGTAGCCCAGGCTGGTATGACCCTGACCTTGAGCAGCATCTTACCCTCAACTAGAATGATGCCACAGTACAAAGACAAAATGATCGATTTTAACAATTGGCTAAAATTTTGGTGTCATACAAAGGGGATCCAGTGTCTGTCAGCCTGGGATGACATGCTCGACAAGCCACGTTGCTTCGCTAGGGACGGCTTGCACCTGTCACCACTGGGCTTTCGGATATTGGCAAAGGCTCTTGCCACCCCCATAGTGCCTTTTTTAGGCAAGGCTCAAAAGTCAAACCCACCCCCATAGACAGCACAAGGAACAAGAAACTAAGGGTAATGCTGCTAAACGCCAGAAGTCTTAACCTCAAGATGCACACACTCGAAGCTCTCCTCAGTATGGAGAACATTGATATCTGTGCAGTGACAGAAACCTGGTTCAAGGCTCCAGAGAGCACCCCAGCACTACCAGGCTATATCTCATATCATGCTTTTCGGCCCCAAAACCCGGACCGAACCACAAAAAGAGGGGGAGTTTCCATATTTATCAAGTATATCCACACCTTCAGGTGAGTGGCATTGCACGAAGTATCGGAGACCATCCATGTGCAACTAACAGTGGGCAAGACTGCTTTTCAGTTTATAGCATCCTACAGACCACCCTCTCAAAGTCAGGAATCCCACTCGGCTTTCCAGAAAACATTGGAGAACATGAAGATCTCTCCAAACACCATTATATTGGGCGACTTCAACTAACCAAACATTGACTGGGAGCACTACTCAAGCCCCAGCACCTTAGCCCAAAGGTTCCTGGAAATTATAAACTAAAATGCTATGGAACAACTAGTCACCACTCCCACAAGAGGGGACAACATCCTAGGCCTGATCATTACCAACATGGGGACTCTCTGCTCCACACCAGAAGTATATCCCTCATTGGTAAGATCAGACCATAAACTAATTTCACTGGATGTCCACATCCTGACCCCACCCCCAGCCCAGAAATCCACAGTGAAAAACTTCTCAAAAGTGAACTTCTCACTTCTCAAAACCGAAGTGGAATCCTTCAAGGCCCCAGGGCCAGTGGAAACTACGGCCCAAACTGCAGAATCCTATATAAACGCATTCTATGGACATCTCCAGGAATGCATGGATCATGCTATCCCAAACAAAACCAAGACCCAATCATCCAAAGGCAGGCGTCCAGTCTGGTGGACCCCTGCCATAAATAAACTGTACAACAGAAGGAGGAAGCTACTACATGATAGAGCAAAATCCCTAATAGGGAAGGCATCTCTGATCAGTACTAGCAAAAAATTACGATCCCTCATAAAATCCTCCAAGGCCAGCTTCGAGAGAAAAATTGCACAGGATACCAAAGACAATCATAAGGCTTTTTTCAGCTATGTTAGAAACCTGGGATGCAACTCCCAGACTTGTTCTGAGTTGATTCTAAAAGACAAAAAATAAACTGAACCCACAGACATCGCCAATATCCTGGCAGACAGGTTCAGTGCAAACCCCCCCCCCCAAAAGAGCAAGTATCTATCCCGGCAGAGGGCTGCCTCCCAAACATCTCTGATGCTCAGGTGAAGGCTGCCCTCTCCAAAGCAAAAAACACTGCTTCCATGGTACCAGATGGCGTCCCAGGTTGCGTCCTACATGAACTCCAAGAGGAACTAATCCCTCAAATAAAACAGCTATACAATCTCAGCCTCACTACAGGATATGTGCCCACAGAATGGCGTGCAGCAACAGTGGTCCCACTCCACAAAGGTGGAGCCTCTACGGACCCTGGAAACTATCGCCCCATAAGCCTGACTAGCTTAGTCTGCAAGGCTATGGAGAGGATCATCATGGAGCTCATAAACAAAGACATTGGGGACCTACAGACACTAGATCCTACCCAGTTCGGCTTTGTCAAGGGCAGATCCTGCCTTTTGAACCTGGTTGACTTCTTCGAAACAGTCACCAAAGCCATAGATGAAGGGAAGGTAGTCCACACAGCCTATCTGGACCTTGCAAAGGCATTTGACACAATACCCCACTCGGGCATCATAGATAAGCTATCCAGCTTAAATATAAACCCCTATGTCACAAGATGGGTCGCAAACTGGCTCAAAGACGGAACCCACAGAGTGAGAGTTGCTGGAGCCATGTCAGACTCGAAACCGGTCACAAGTGGCATCCCACAGGGTTCTGTCCTGGGACCACTCTTGTTCGCTATATATGTTTCCGAGGTACAGGCAAACGTGGGAGGACTATGGCTCACCAAGTTCACAGACGACTGCAAACTGGGTGCCATAATCAACTCTCCAGCTGACACAAACATCCTTCAAAAAGGTCTCACAGAGATAGATAACTGGTGCCAGCACCATGGTTTAAAGCTAAATGCCAAAAAATGTATAGTCATACCCTTTGGCAAAAACAATGTGCCCACAAATTACCACATAGGCGGAAACCCATTAAGTACAGAGAAAGTTATTAGGGACCTGGGGACCCAAGTTGATAGCAATCTCTCCTTTGAAAACCACATTGTCAAAGTGGTTAGAAAGACCTTCTACATAGCCCACCTCATCATGAAGGGTTTCACATCTAGATCAAGAGAGGTAATCGTGCCCCTTTATTCATCCCTCGTCAGGCCCGTCATAGAATACAATGCCCCTTTTGGGATGTACCTTATCCGACACCTGCAGCAATTAGAAAGACCCCAAAAGTATCTCACCAAGAGGATCAAGGGTCTCAAACAGATGCCATATGCTGCTCGGTTAAAAAAACTCCAGCTCTACTCAGTTGCATACTGCCTACTTCGAGGCGATCTATGCCTGACATACAAAGCTATGTCAAATCCAGAATTAATGGACATGCTCCACCTCAGTAAATCTAAATCCCTTAGAGCCACACGCTCGAGGGACTTGAACCTCAGCACAGAAATAAATAGAACTTGCTGGAGGGACAGGTTCATAACCCAGAGGCTCCCTTCGCTCTGGAATAGAATTCCAGTTCATGTGAGGCAGAGCACCTCACTGAATCTCTACAAGAAGAATCTCGATAGGTGGATGGGGGATCGTAGGTTTGTCCCAGGGATTACTCCCGTGTCACTATTAGACAGAGGCACAGTAAACTAAACCTTAAAAAGGGCACAGTATACTTAAATCAAGGGGTGGCGTAAGCCATACAGAATCGGGCTAGGCTTATAATTGCCCCAGGGCAGATAGCCTAATATGAACCTATGAATACCTCATACTCATGACTGGTTATAACTTCAGGAACATTATCTGCATCTTAGACTCGTACTTCTCTCTCTCTACCACAAGTCAGGCTTTTGCCAAGTGGCAAAACTGATCTCACAAAGTAGCTGCCAACACAGAACCATGCACAGCTCTAATCTTCAAAAGGATGAAAATGACATGCCAATGAATTCCACTACCACAGTGGATGAGGCTGCAGGCCATAGACCTGATATGTGCTGACAATATTTACTGATGCTGTTGTAATAATGCTCACATTCACTTAGCTCCCCCAGGTATTAGCACCACAGGGCTGCAGAACTGCAGTGTGAGCATGTATGTCTCAGCCACAAGAAGGGATATGTTTTTCCTCCTTCTGTGCTGCTATTATATTAAACTACACATTTGGTAAAATGGCAACACTGAACCAGAGAGGTGAGGGAGGGGCTTTTCAAATCTAAGAGCAAAGGCCCAAGGGAATGTGTAAGTAACCTTATCTCACCAACCTTACCAGAGCTCATTTCCACAAACAAGTTGCTAGCATCACCATAAATGTATTGTATTTCTGCCTGGTTGATAAACAAATAAATAAATAAATGACTAGCTGGTTCATCTGTTAACTGGAGCAGAACACTAATACAAAATGGACCTATTTCTGGTTCAGCCTGGATGAAGGTAACTGAAAACATGCAGGAAGAAGAAAAATGGGACTCGTCAATGAAATGCACAAAGTGAGGCAAGCAGCTATCTGCAACAAGCATGAATTAACCCAATGAGTGTACATGTTAACAGCGCTCATAATCATAAGGTAAAATGTAAAGCCCCAGGAAGAAAAATGTAAGGTTAAAGTGAAAAGAAGGAGTTAGCAGAATAAAGGAGGCTGCATGAAATCGAAAGGTACAAGTAGGGGTGAGGGGACATAAAAAGAAAGTATATATAAAAAAAGACTGGCTTAACAATACACGGAGGAATTTAATCCCTCTTCCCACCAAACCACCAAAGATTCAACACTTGGTCAGGGTTCCAGATGTTTCTATGCTATGCAGAGCTCAAGTCAAGAGGAAGCTGGGTACCCTACTATAGCAGTGAGTGATCTATACTCCTTACAAATGGTTGAATTATACAATAAGACCTGGAGCACCACATGAAACTAACACTTTTCCCATGGTCCAATGCTGGCATAATGGGCTATCGGTTTAGTTAGACATCTGACATGCTCTGTACCCACTAACTTACAAGGAGACAAGTTCAGAGAATGCCAATAAATAATCACAAAGGCCTGTTCCCAATGTCACCCTGCCAATTTGTTCTAATCAGTTTTGCCCTGATCGGAAATGTTCTTCTTTGTAGCTGCTAGGGTAGTCAGGCTGGCATGCTGATGCACAGGTAATAATATATCGCATACTACCGACATGGTCTGGGAATAAATGCAGGTCAGCAATGAGCTAAATAGAAGAGCATACTACCGACATGGTCTGGGAATAAATGCAGGTCAGCAATGAGCTAAACAGAAGAGCATACTACCGACATGGTCTGGGAATAAATGCAGGTCAGCAATGAGCTAAATAGAAGAGCATACTACTGACATGGTCTGGGAATAAATGCAGGTCAGCAATGAGCTAAACAGAAGAGCATACTACCGACATGGTCTGGGAATAAATGCAGGTCAGCAATGAGCTAAATAGAAGAGCATACTACTGACATGGTCTGGGAATAAATGCAGGTCAGCAATGAGCTAAACAGAAGAGCATACTACCGACATGGTCTGGGAATAAATGCAGGTCAGCAATGAGCTAAACAGAAGAGCATACTACTGACATGGTCTGGGAATAAATGCAGGTCAGCAATGAGCTAAATAGAAGAGCATACTACTGACATGGTCTGGGAATAAATGCAGGTCAGCAATGAGCTAAATAGAAGAGCATACTACTGACATGGTCTGGGAATAAATGCAGGTCAGCAATGAGCTAAACAGAAGAGCATACTACCGACATGGTCTGGGAATAAATGCAGGTCAGCAATGAGCTAAATAGAAGAGCATACTACCGACATGGTCTGGGAATAAATGCAGGTCAGCAATGAGCTAAACAGAAGAGCATACTACTGACATGGTCTGGGAATAAATGCAGGTCAGCAATGAGCTAAACAGAAGAGCATACTACTGACATGGTCTGGGAATAAATGCAGGTCAGCAATGAGCAAAACAGAAGAGCATACTACTGACATGGTCTGGGAATAAATGCAGGTCAGCAATGAGCTAAACAGAAGAGAAATGGGGTACTTGCTCTTGTAAAATAATTTCTTCACTAAGTCTTACCTAAGGAGTGTTAGGCTTACAGAAGAGCATTAGACTTGGGGGACAGCATATGTGGAAGCGTATGGACCATGTCAGTATCATGTATTTGCACATCCCTAAACATTTACATGAAACAAAACCTTCTAGGGATGACCAGATCGTATTTACTAACATATTGTTGTTGCAGGTTCAACATCCAAGCTGAGACAAGTGTTATTGCTAGTTCCCCTATTATCAGCCACAACAAGCCAGAAAATGACATATTTCTCAGAAAATTGGGAGCCATCTTGAAAGATAGGGTGACAGTAGTTCTTCTCCGGTTTGCTACTTCATGACAGAAAAATATAATGAATTGGCAAGTGCCAAACAATCTGAGTTATGTCATCAGAGAAACATCAAAGGGAAACAAAATTGTAACAAGTCAGCATTCTGATTTGGAAAAACACAGCATACCACTTGAGTAACAAAACTTTTCTTTTTTTGGTAGAGGTTTTCAGTTACCAGAATCACAAAGTATTATCAAACATGCTCTAAGATTCAGCAGGTAAAGTATCAGCAATAACTTCATATACTTTATCTACTAATATTAAAAAAATGCCTCAGGTTTGCTGGGGAAGGTTACATGTGAGAAGAAAAGCAACGTCTGTCTTGACACCAAACAGCCAAAATATTTCATTTTATTTCAGAAATACTGCTCACAAAGTATGATTTTAAGGAAAGATGTCCCCATGCTTATATTTTCTGAAAAAAAAATGCTTGGAAATATAAATATTACAGAACAACAGTAATTTAACAGCTTATTTGAAGATTGTGCAAAAGAGTATAAAAATGCATAGCAATATAAAGACAAGGATGATAAAATGTAAAACCACAACAGCAATCCCAGATGAATCTTTAAAATGATGCGTAATCCCATCAATACAGACAAAAAGGAACTACTCCTAACTGAGAAGCCCAATAAATTGAGTTTGCCTGTAAGTATGACCTGTGAACTTTGTATGGCCACTCCCATAACCCATATTTTGGGAATACAATCTTTTTTACCAAGGTATTCTGTCTCTGGCAGAACAGTACCTACATATTACATTGAATGCTGCAGTTCCTGCTTCCATGTTAGACACGTTAAATCTGTTAAATCTCACAGCACTGCAATCCAAAGATCATGACATTTGAAAGAAAAGGACACAAACACATTCACATCAAGAAGTACACATTCTCTTTGCTCTGAATACAAAACAAAATTGTCCTTTCATCTGCTTATAATGTGATCAGATTCAAATGAAGGCAAGGCAAATGTGATTTCAATCTGCCATTAGTAAATAAACATTCACGTATGTGAGTCATTAAATTCCAAAACTAAGGAGGTGAGAGGAAGCAAAGACTAAGCATTACTTCACAAATATGACATATTCAAAATAGTAGCAAAGTAATGATTCTTGCACATCCTATTCACAGCATCCATACCTAGGGGACCATGTGGCTCTGACTGACGTCTCTCTGTAGTCCTGCTCTGGTCCTTGCGTTTCTTGCTTCCTCTGAGACTGCCAAAACGCTTCATGAGCTGTTGCAGCAAGCGCCACAGTCGTAGGCGCAGACATTCATGCCTGGTGTCCAACAAACACAAAAATGCAACAACTTGGATCCAAAGGTAAGAATGTCAATTTGGCCAGTACTGCCAAACAAGAAAGGAATAAAAAGTGGTCAGTATTGGAATGTGCAATTACAAGGTACACCAAAGTAATCGTTTAATGTCTTGTCCACAAATTTATACCCAACAGTGAGCAAAGACTAACAAGAACCTGGTCAGACGTCTTGAGCAAAAACTGTTGTTCTTTCTGTGCCAACAGCACTGCAAATGTGATGTTAGAAAAACACAGTCCAGATATACAGAAACTAGCTAGAACTGTCCAACATGCAGCAGCAATTCGATGCAGGCACTAACACGTAATGTAGCAGAAAGCATCCCCTGATCAGAAACTGTAGTAGTAAATTGCAGACTACAATATTCATAAGATATTTTTCCCACCTTGGTTCACTGCATCAAAATCTGAAGGACAAGTTAACTTCCAGTGATATGTCATGTGCACTTTGGCACGAGGTTTCTTTAAAATAGTACACAGGAGTGGCTGTAAAAGGAAACCAGCCACTGAGTAGTCAGGCCCAGACAGTCACGGATTGGCCAGAGTTCTTCCTTACAGTAACAGGGTAGAACACAACGTTTTCTGATTGATGAATTCTCCTACTAGGTGCTGTAGGCAAGCTGCTGCTAAACACAATGCAGCTGGTTCTGCTGATCTCTGACGACTGCCTGATCATCACTGTGTGTCAATAATAACATTGAAAATAAATAATAAAAATGGATAAACTCAGTCATAAGTCCCATGAAATAATAGCCTTCCTTATAATACAATTCCCTCCCTGTCTGCATGGACCTCAGGTACAATAGTAAGAAATTTCAGATTAGAGGTTCTTTCCTGCTAACGTACAATTAGTGCACTGAAAATTTAATTTTCCACAGCAGGCAGTTGTACCTAACAGCATATTAATACTCTCTCAGAACTATCATAAAAGCAACTTTAGGAAATTTGTCATGAGCTCATAAGTATGTGTGCTGGTAGATAAATAATACTCCTGTGTAAATCTTCTAGTGGTACAGTTCTTAAGCAAACTATTCATAAACTTTTCAGCCTGCACTTATGACTTCACTACTTGTCTTCAGTGGTATAGTTAATCGACACACACTGACTGTCAGCATGAAAGAAAAGCCAGGGACATCTAGCTAGCCCTGGCAGTAACCAGTTTTCAGCCCTTGATTCGTTCATTCCTTTGCTACCTGTTGTTTAAACTCGCTTAAGCTTAACTGAACCCTGAGAAAGCTGTTAATTAAAAACACTTGTCTGAAACCTGCTGCTGACTGCATCCCCTACATATTTATGAAACATACCTTTGAAAGATCAGATCTTTTATTGCTTGTACACTAACCTACTATACTACTTTTACTCTTCCCAAAAAAACATGTGTGACAGCGTAATCTGAGCCTAGATTCTGTGCTAGAAATTACTCAACCACAGGCAACACTGCTCAAAAACACGTGACACAAAATAAGGACAGCTTGCCCCTCTAGCTTTTCTATTATGCTACCCACTGGATAAGCTTCAAATCATACTTAACAGTTTATTTCCATTTTTTGTTTTATCACATCCCGCATTAAAATTCCATTCTTGAACTGTTACCGTTTTTGATGGTTCTATCTTTTCACATGGGTTATCTCAGTCACTTCGCAACCTCTCTGTGAAACAATACTTTTTCAGTCTCCATTCAGCCATCCAGCTTATGTCTTCAACCTGTGTGGTTATTTTCTCATGCCTTCAATCTCTGATTACCAACTCATCCAGGCCAAAGTCTACCTTTGCACTCATTAGGTGCAAGGCAGAGGAACTAATGCTGAACAAGATGCCAGCCCATCACATTATATACACACTCACTCACTCACTGCCACACAGTACATACATCCATGAGTACTCTAGAGGAATGCCCATTCAAATACAAAGATGAAGCACACAGTATAAATACATGTTAAGTGTGAGTAGAATGTGCAGAATGACACAGGGAGAGTGTGGACCCCAGAGAGAAGAATAATAATACAAATAATACAAGGAGGATATGAAAACAACTGCCAATAACTGACAAAGCCACAGGGAGTACATACAGACTTCACATTGAAGGTCACAAGG